>NC_133205.1:13699769-13832269 GCF_958299795.1 Porites lutea
GTTATCCAGCTTGCCACCTCATGTGGATCTGATGGTCATTCCCTGGCTTTAACGGAAAGTGGGGAAGTGTTTAGTTGGGGAGATGGAGATTATGGCAAATTAGGTCATGGCAACAGTGATAGACAAAGAAGACCAAGACAAATTGAAGCACTCAGAGGAGAGGAAGTCTCATTTGTGAGTAGGCGATCCATCAGTTTATATTACAATAGCGAAAACTCCAAATCGTCCATATCAGGTAAATTAGTTAGATTATGCACGTAGTAACTACTCCAAGCTGACGCTTCAAAATGGGGTTATTACGAATCGTACGTTTACTGAATGCTTCAAATGCGTAAAAGGTACTTTTCCTGGCCTGGTGGCGGGGGTATTCACTTTCGGTAAAAGGGTTAGGGATAGGGTTAGGCTACTTTTTGTGATCCTCTAGGTATTACTGAAACATCGTATTGTTTGCTGAAAAATAAAAGAAGATGTTTTTTTTTTTTTTATGGAGATGTCTATAAGATTTCAAACATATATACCTGGATTTTTGACAACCGGGTTAGCAAAAATATCAACTCATTCTACTACTTGGTAATTTAAAACAACAAAAAAACTCATTCAAAGGCCGATTGAAAGCCTTTATCTCACGCCGGGCAGTAAGTTAATGGTCCCTAGAAGAATTCCAAGGAGTCCAAATTTAAAATGACGCAAATTTTAGAACATTTATTCAGTAAACTGACTTCGCGAAGTTTCAAACAGGTGTCATTTCAGTCTAGAAATTTTTAAGTTGAGAGTGAACTGCAGCGAAAGAGTGCCTGGTTAAGGCTTACATAACGACTTAAATAGTCAGCAAAACACTACTTTTTTCGCGGTCCGATAAACAACAGGATTCCGCATGGAATAGACAACGAACTGAATGAAACATAGTGCACATATTATCACCTTCTTATCTGCAAAAACCGGCCTATGGTGCAAAGCCATTAGAGCTCTTCGGGAAACGTTTCTCAAGGTGACCAATATATAAAACTAAACTGCTAACCGGCACCAAAACCAGCTTTAGGCGCGGGCTGATTTCAAATAACTGTCACTTGTGTTAAAGAAAGAATTGTGGGTAAGGGAAAAAGTCGGGAGGGGGGTGGGGGTAAGATAGTAATTCTGTCTACATCCACTTCTACACAGATCCCTAACCACAAAACAAGCGAAAAAAACGACATAAGCAAGCAACACAGTAAACATATGTCAAGCTATTAGACAGGGGAAGTTGAGAAAAGTTACAAAATGTTTGCTAACCCGGTTTTCATAACTCCAGGTAGATATACATGTGCATAAAGTCATAATCAGTTTGGTTTATGTTGGTTGAATTCAGGTGGTATATGCTTTTCATTTTAGCTTGCTTGTGGTTTTAAACACTCTGCCGTAGTAACATCTGATGGTAAATTGTTTACCTTTGGAAATGGAGATTATGGTCGTTTAGGACACGGGAATACATCCAACAAGAAACTTCCAGAGAGGGTCATGGCACTGGATAAGAAAAAAGTAGCTCAGGTACAATGTGGCATGTGGGTAACATTATAGAAAAAGAAAGAAAACTGTGTTGGGTAAACAAGCCTGCGACCAGGCGGTTCTTCTTTCCTTTTTCTGCAGAACTCCTTCTCGCAGGTCAACAAAGGGTGTACCTAACTCAGTAAGAGGAAACACTAATTCAAGTAAACCGAAAACAGCGGTTTTCTTTTTCCAAAAACTATGGTTCACTTGTCAAGTTGTTTCTTAATCCCCTTTGTATTACGCCTTTTGGTATACGTATCATCTGCAGCATAAAACAAAACTGCTCCAAAAGCCGTATTTACCAACTAGTAATTGACTACGTGTCAGTCAAATTACTGTATTGACCACTGCGATACACCGTGGGCCTACCTTTTATAAAGTTCCTTTTCTAAATAAGTAACTGCAAAAAATCAGATCGCAAACATGTTTTATTCGTCCCATATGTAGAAGATAAAAGAAGTTTCGTATCTAGTTATATATAGACTTTCAACTTTGGTGTTGTTGTTGTTGTAATTTTTTTTACGTTTTTATTGTTATCCTTTTCCTTTTCCTCTTAGGTTAGTGTTTATTTAAGTGTAATTGTGTAATTTATTTAAGCAGTGATTATTCTTAAATAACGTGGTAAAACTTTGCTTTACTTCAATAAAAACTGTTAAAAAAAAATAGACCATTTTACAGTTGTGGACTTAGTACCCTAGCCTTCGAGTGAATGTGAGGCTGACGGTGACCTTGTTTTGATAGAAACCTCCTTTGCTTTGTGATGGAAATTGTCCCTGAAAAATACTAGTTAGCATAAGAATAACTTGATTTACATAATAAAGCAGGAAGGTTTGTACCAAAACAAGGTCACCGTCAGCCTCGCTTCCATCCATAACTGTAAAATGGCCTATTCAAAGAAGTGAATGTGGCCTTTTTGATTTATTTACTTTTGAATGTCATTTAAAATTAATTGTTTAACCGAAGTCCTTTTTTGCAATGGCATTCACCATCATATTCATTGAAGTGCATCTCATACTTTACACCGTAACTGACTCTTAATCACTTTAACTGCAGGTTGCATGTGGTCTGAACCACACTCTGGCCCTGTCTGTAGACGGTAAAACTGTTTGGGCTTTTGGTGATGGTGATTATGGTAAGCTGGGACTGGAAAGCACCACTGCTAAGCCTTCGCCAAGACCCATTGATACATTTACAGGTGTTAGTGTAAAGAAAGTGTGCTGTGGAACTCAGTTCTCTGTGGTTTTAACAAGAGACGGTCGACTTTTTACTTTTGGACAAGGTGAAATACTTTTGCATCGTTTTGCGAATTTATAAATCGCTTATGTCTGTGTTTCGCACTGACCTGCACCTTAAGTAAGCTTGGTTGGCAGCGAATATAGTTGGAACTTAGGAAAACGACGTTTGGGGTTTGCTTCCTGGAGACAAAGGGTGGGAGTATTATATTTGCTTATTCACAACAGGGTATCAAGCTACCCATGTTAAATTTCTGATTTATCTAATAAAAAGGTGGTAACTCTTATTCAATTAACTATTTACTTACTTCAATGGGTATTACAGCAAACTGTTATCTTCCACCTCCAGAGCGTTTAACTGGACAACCTGAAGGTCGACTTCGGGGTCAGAACAAACCTCTTCAAGTCCCAGCTCTGGCGTCAAGCTTTGTTGAGGACGTGGCAGTTGGTGCCGAGCATGTGCTTGTATTAACAAGTTCAGGAGAAGTCTGGGGCTGGGGTAACAATGCTGAGGGTCAGCTGGGGCTTGGAAACAACACCACACAGCGTCAGCCAGTTGTTCTACCAGAATTACGTGGCAAAAATATCCGGCAGATTTCTGCAGGTCGCAACCATAGTGCAGCATGGACTGCTCCAATCACTTGTGTCAGAACACCAGGCACGCCCCTACCTCTCCTGCTGGGCCACCCCGCTGCGATCCCTGTCCAGTACCCTGCAATCAAAGGCGTGGACACTGAAGCTGTTAGGGCCAGGCTACGAGTGCTTTATCAATTTTCAGATTTGATTTCATCGTCTTGGCGATTAATGAACTTAAAAACTGATGAGGTAGGAATGTTTACAAACTTTATGAACATATTTTTTTCTTGGAGTAAAACAGTGTTTGTTTAGGGTGTTTTTCGGCAATTTGCAAATGCCTTTCTCGTAATCCTCGCTTGGACAAAGGGAAATGGAAAAACAAACTTTTAATACGCTTTTAGGTGAGTCTCCTTCTCAGCCGTCAAAAGAAGAGGAGCGATGCGTGACATGCCAAAAAAGGCTGCGAAGAAGACTATTTTTACGATAGAAATATTTTACTCATTTATTTTTGCTTTTTTTAACATAGATCATTGCAATATTCGCTTTTGCCAGCTTAATTACAGCCAAACAACTTTCTCGTTTTAGACTGAGTCCCATCCATTCAATCAAGGTACAACTGGTTTTGTTCGTGGTCATCTTAGGCCGTTAATTGGAAATCGCGTGTCGAACCTACCGATTGTCAGGGCCCTTGGACGAACGATGATACAAGGGAAGAATTATGGACCACAGGTCACAGTAACCCGTCTTAATGTCAGGTCAGTGTCCGCGGCCAAAGATTAGGAATGGATACATATACTTGAAATACAACAAATCCTTCTTTCCCTATATTACAGTTACGACAGAACTTGGTCGTTTATGAACCTAATGATTTGGCACTACGGTACACGTTTTTGGTACGCAGAACTAATTTTCTCCCGCAACACAAAGTCTTCTTGTTACTGGGATTTTAATATAACTTTAAACCTTCCGTTTTAAGGAAAGCGTGCGCAGCATTCAACTGTCTATCGTTTAAGTAAATCTGGTTTCACGTTTTATGTTGTTGTTTAGAGGTAAGAAAGTGCCGCAGCCAATACTGATGCAGGTTGCTCGCCAAGTGGTGAAGTTGAAGCCGTCAGATTTGTGTCTCCCTGCCCGTGCTTGGAAGGTCAAACTGCTTGGTGAAGGAGCTGATGATGCTGGTGGAGTGTTTGATGATACCATCACCGAGATGTGCCAGGTAATTCACATTAACACAACAGCTGCTCAAAGTGATACAGATAATTAAACACCCGAGAAGTTTCTTTTCAACCTTGTGAATTTTTTTGCTTACAGTAGAATCTCGATTTCTCGAACCCGAGGTTTTTCGACTTCCCTTCATCAGTCAAACACCCGGCCGATAACAATTTGCTTTTTCCAAGGTTGTTAGAAAAATCGAGATTCCACTAAATACCTCATAACGATTGTATGTTGTGCGTTTTGTTATTTTGTGTTACAATCACGAGTAGGGATGCCCGCCTATCGGATCCTAGTAATTACTGATTGAATAAATGTGCTGTCGGTAGGAGCTTCAATCTGGTGCTGTAAATCTCCTTATTCCCACTCCAAACAGTGTTACTGAAGTTGGCTATAATAGGGACAGGTGAGTGTTTTGTTGTACGTATGATATTTCTTCTAAGGCCTAGACACTTCTATCAGTTCTCGTCGAAGATATACAAAGATCTGTTTGCACTTACTCACTTAAAAAGACCACAGATTTTCAAGGTGTTTCAATAAAGTCTCCTAGGGATCAATACAGACATTTTTGAGCCACACTATAAATGGTAGAAACTAACTTTCCCTTACTAAACAACTAACCTTAAAAATACTATCGATAAAAAGGATATTAGGTACAGTCGAATCTCTACTTACGGCTACCTCTCTACACTGGTCACTTTTTTCTATCCGCAAGGTGGCCGTTGTAGAGAGGTTCAACTTTTGTAAAATGACAGCTCGTGGTAGTAAGTGAGAAACTGTTAAAATTGTGGCTCTTAAAATGGTTGTGTTCAGTCTTCTTAAACGTGGTTTGAGACGGCCTCGAATGGTTAATTCACGCTGATCATATAAATGAAGCTGTATCTCTTTTCACTGAAAAATAATATCAGTTACCAGGGCACGGTTCTTTGAAATACGGTTAAGTTTAACCCAGGATTAAGCCAAATTTTAAGCAAGGTTTTCTTGTCTAAGAACATGTACACTGAACTCGAGCTTACAAAATACTGTTGTGCCTTTACTTCGAAAAAAAGAATTGATAATACAAAATGTTACTCTTAGCTATACATAGGAAGGTAAATACAGAAAGTGGAACCAAATTTTAATCCTGGATTTGCGCTAATCGGCCTTTCAGAAACGGGTCCCAGAAGACAGATTTAGACGTTTACGGCAAACGTGAATTTGTACCACGTGACCAAGTTTTCCTTTAACTTGTGCTTACTGTTCATAATTTCTACCCTAAATTTAGCACATTTGCGTTGGTTTCGTCTGCAACAATTGTTTTGGAGTGAAATTATTTTAGATTTATTCATTTCATCTATTTTTCTGGCTTTTTGTCCTTGAATTGTCATCTTTCTCTTGCTCTTCCAGGGAGTGCCTGTCATGCCTGAAATGAGATTAGTAACTGTGTTTTTTAACGTGTTCGACAGGTTTCTTTTGAATCCCGCGTGCACGGTGCGAGACTGTGATATGGAGATGTTTACATTCCTTGGTATACTGATGGGTGTAGCCATACGAACCAGGAAACCACTTGATCTTCACCTGGCTCCACTGGTTTGGAAGCAACTCACTGCTATGCCTCTTGTGCCTGAAGACATCGAGGAGGTAAAATAAGTATACACCTATTTCAATTAAGGTTGCTTCATAGAAGAATGATGCATGAACCAGAGCAACGGCCGGCAACTGGCACGGAAGACATAAGTCAATCTAGTACCAAAACAATCTGAGTTCTCGAAAAAATAAGGAAATAGAATAAACCTCTTGTTAGCTGTAGGTTCTCTTATGGCAGACGGTCAGTTCTGTTAAATTTCTGTTCCGGTTGTTTCTTTCTAAATCTCAGTTTCAGACCACTGTTTTGAAATAAATAAACTGTTTTCAAACTCTGTAATGGTTATATTTTAAAGAAAGTATGCCGCTTAGCATAATAACATACCAAACGGCCAGTTTATTATAAAAATGCGTTGGTTTACCATGTTTATCACAGCTGTTTGTGTTTAATCTTTTTATAAAATAATTAGATAAAAACGACTTAAATTGCTAAACATTGTCGAAACTTTTTTTTGACTTTAACGCGATCTGGCTTGCCTTTCACATTTTTGTTCATTTTGTCTCAGGTTGACTTGCTTTACATGCAGAGTTTGCGTGGAATCCGTGACATTCACGAGAGTGGTGTAGATGAACAGACTTTTTCAGAGGTAAAATGCCCACAATATATTTAGACGCCCGTTCATTCGTATCATTTCTACATAATTAGCTCTTGGGCAATTTAAATTTAAGTTACAGGTGGAAAATATTTGTAGCGCGGACCGGTCAATCGGTTGCCTGTGAATGTTATTTACCTTCATATTTTTTGTTACCCAAACGATCCCTAAATTCGTTGCACCGGAAGCTTTTATTAATGTATTAGGCTGGCCGTATGTTCCGCTTTGTGGGTTCATTTTCCACGTTTTAATGTAATGTCAACACTGCTTTGGTTTTACAGTTTTACAGTTGTTTATTGGTAAAATAGCTTCCACAAATTGGTAAAAAAAAACGTTCTTTTTGTTTGTTTATTTGTTTTGTTGGGTTTCTTGTCACTTCGCCTTGGAATTAGTTGTACCTAGTAGTATTTAGCCAATTAATCGCAAGTGATTTCCGGCGTTCTTTTTAAATTTTAGGTAATACCAATTGAGTCATATGAAACACAAAGTGCCGATGGTCGCTTTGTACCAATCCTTCCCAGTGGTCATAATATTCATCTTACCTTCAATAACCGCGCAGAATATGTGGAGCGTGCTCTTCACTATCGCTTACATGAGGCAGATCGTCAGGCGGCTGCAGTCCGTGAGGGAATGGGCTGGATAGTGCCAGTTCCTCTTCTGTCACTTTTGACCGCAGAGAAACTGGAGGAGATGGTTTGTGGATCTAAACAAGTCAGCATTGATATGCTGAAGAAAGTCGCCAGGTGAGAGATTTGCTGCTCTTGACTGAGTTGGTGAAAAAAGTGTCTCTAGGAAGTCAAATATCCTTTTGGTCTTCTTTATAGTTACCGTATACCCTACTCCATTTTCTCGCTTCAACAACTGTATATCCTATCATTATGTTATTTTCTCTCTTTTAACTCCTATTCTTCTATTGTTATTTTGTCATTTTCTAGGTATCGTGAAGTGGAGCCAACAGATCCCCTGATTACGTGGTTATGGTCCACCCTAGAGTCGTTCTCCAATGAGGAGCGTATATTATTCATGAGATTTGTTTCCGGTCGCTCCAGACTTCCAACAACTGTCTCGGACATATCTCAACGGTTCCAGATAGTTAAAGTTGATAGAGTAAGTCAGACATACACCCCTGTTTCCTTCCGGTGGTTATTCATCTGGCCCTTGTTATTCGAAAATATCGGAAGTGCTTTGCGGGAACGTGCTTTGCGGATAGCATAACAGGCTGTATAGCCTGTGAAACAAATTTACTTACTCAGAACGGTTGAATTTGAACATTTCTCGGTCTTCAGCTATCATTTGATGGTCATGTAATCTCGGCTGAGAATTTATAACCATCAGCAGGTCAAGCCCCTCATTCCAGAAACAGATAGGAAGGTTTAAGATAAAATCACTTAAAACAACTAATCATTTTTTTTTTTTTACAGGAGGCAAACAGTCTTCCCACTGCACAAACATGTTTTTTCCAACTCCGACTGCCGAACTATTCTAACCCTGACAAACTGGCAGAACGACTTAGATACGCTATTAATAACTGTCGGTCAATTGACCTTGATAACTACATGCTTATCAGAAATGCCGGAGAGGAGGATGGAGCGGATGAGGATCAATACGTTTAGAGTGTAATGAGAAGTGACTGACATTAGTTACATCATATTTAAGTGCGAGTACACGATTTTCATCCCTGTACCGTGTCGTCTTGTCGAACGCTGCCGATATCAAGGCACAAAGCAAAAGCACCGCTTTTGATAGAGTCGTTTTGGTTCCAGAAAAAAAAAACGCAGCCGTGTCTGAAACTGGAAGCTATGTCATAATGAGAACAAGTGGAAGGGAACTTTGCACAGTTATAGTTGAAAAGGAACGTACTGACGTAAGATTCTGCGTAAAATAAGCCTAGCCTACAGTAACGCCTTTAAGATACACTGGCGAATTTTTAGAATGATTTTTGGATGAGAAAGATATTTTTCAGTCACCGTTTATCAGTGTATCAATTTATCCCCTTTGTTTGATTTTCCTTCTTCTTAACTTTTAATTTCGCTTATAAATAAGGTGTAAAGCAAAATTAGGGTGTTTAAAATTATTTTAAACGATATTGGCCAATATTTTTGTATGATATTTAATAAAATGTGTTTATTACGCTCACATTTTGTTTAGTCAAACTTGAGCAATCAAGGGTTTACCTATTCCCCTTTGCTTCATACTTCAAAAAGGTTTAACCAGACATTTTTCCTGTTTGCTGTGTGACAACCCAGTCACGTCCTCCTTGAATTTCTGTTTTGGAGTGTGGTGGCTGATGATCTGACCTTCTCTGTCGTAACTCAGCATTTTCACCTTGATCCTAATGCACAGTCATGCACATGTACAAAATGGCGGCAATACGCTGATCTGATGCTCTGGAACCTCATTCATAATTCTTACCTCTGTTTTTTCACTCTGTGGCTTTTTTAATTTGTCTGTTAGTACGACCCGCTCTTCCCACAGTTTTGTTGTTTGAAACAGATATCCCTGTCGATTACTGGTAAGGTTTAAGCTTTGAAATCTTACAGTCTTTATTGACAGTTATTTGTGTTTTCGCGAAGAAGTTTCCCGCATTAGCCTCGCAATCATGCTAAATAGTCTCTCGCCCCAGGGCCGTCAGGGAATACGAAAATTGCCTATTTTTCAATGAGACAGACTGAATCGACCAACGCACAGTAGGTTATAACGGAGCTTCCGCTCCTCCGGAGCTCCATTGGTAAGATAAATTGGAAACTTATGAAAGCAAGAAAATTTGGTGTTGAAGTAGCGTACGCCCGTCCGCACACACACTTCATGTAAGCCGATGCCAAATGTCAGTTTATTTTGGCGGGAAAGCGTATGGTCATCCGTGTCTTGTTAAGCAGAGTCAACTTAAGAGTCGAAAAATGTTTCTGTATCCGTGTTGTCTAAAGTATTTCTTTAAAAAGCTTAAATTAATTGTCATGTCCACAAATTTGGAATATCGAGAAAGAGAAAGTAGGGCAACAGGCCAGCGAAGCTCAATGAGAAAATCATCTAGAGCGAGAGAGAAAAAACAAAGGAGATGTTTTTTGTTGAAGGAACAACATGAAAATTGTGTAGCGGCGGTGAGAATGTGAAAATGAGCGACAGTAAAAAAAGGGAACAAGAACACGTACGACACTTGCCCCAAAATACGTGTAATCAGGAAGTTTCTGGAAGTTTCTCGTTGTAGTCGTGCGAAACAACGGCAAAGAAATGTACAAAAAATTGATTGTGCTACACGTGCAAAGGTGCTTTTTTGCTAATTAGACCTATTGTTTTTTCTCCGTTCTTGTTGCCTTAGCCGCTTAGCATTACACGATTTTATATTTTCTTTGAGCAAACTATAAATATTATCGAGAGCTTCGCTTTTAGCCCTGGCTAAATCTATATATTAGACCTGCTTTCACCTTTCGAAGAAATTAGCAAATACTTTTTACTGATCAATAATTGGGTAGTTTTCTTCCTTTACATGACGAAGAATCAATTTCTTGCGTGATTCTTTTCGCATCTTTTACTCGGGCTCTTCGTAGTGGTCTCAATACGTTTAGTACGTTCCAGAAGAGTTAATCTACCTGGGCTCGTTAAATAGTCAACTACGCTGGTTGATCCTCGACTGGTTAAAAGAAAAGGAAGGAGAATAAATGTTGTTTTGTTCATATTGTTATAAGCATCTTGGGCCGGGAGCTAACTGACCCAGGATTAACAGTTAATTTCAAATATGATTGAGTAAATAAATAAATCTCCTGCTTTTAATATGTCTTCGTAAAAAGTGTGCCGGTTTTGAGCAGCGGGGCCCACTAGTTGCCGTAAAGGTTCATCTTGTCCGTAAGCTATCGTACATCCAGACTATTCTATGCGCATTTCAAATACACCACTGGAAAGACTATTTCAGTTACATTGCTCTTTTAAATTACGTTCTCTTGCCTTCACGACTAATCTGTAACTTGAATTTCCTTAGCCTTAAAGTCGAACGATTTATTCTAAAAGATTTGTTTTTGTATGAAACAAAGACCATTTGTCCGGAGTGCAAAAATAAAAGTGACTGAAAATAAAGAATGACTCAGGACGCGACTGTAGTTTATCCATGATACCATAGGAAGGGCCCGGCTTTATTCACCAACGTGGATGCATGGATGTCCGTCCGAACTATGTGACCCATTTTCGTAGTTTACTATAGAAGAGACAAATGACCTGTAATGAAAAGGGTCAAACAGAAGAGAATGATCCTAGTTAGAACATTTTTCCTTGGAGTAAACATGGAGGCAAACATTCATTGCTGCAGCTGTTAACACAGTGGCGTGCTGTGGTTACTGTTTACGTTGCATCAAACAATAAAACTCCAAAACAATCTATTTATGAGTTAAACAGTGTGGGCTTAAGTCACGATCAGCTTGAAGGTGTCGCTTCTCTTTAATATGCGAGTGTTGGTGAAAAGTTGTTTCTGATTTGGTGTATAATTTCGTCTCTCAAAGTAAATGTGAAAATGTCTTCTCTCCTTTGAGCCGCGTTGAGATATGGATTTCATTTTTGCTTTTGTTAGCATGTTATTTGCAACCTCGGCTTCTCTCAGTTTCTCTTAAAATCAAGCGTATTATGTAATATTTGTCACTGATCACTGGACGCGTAAGTCATGGAGTGCTGTGATTTTTTTGGCCTTATAACTTAAAATTTAGTCGTTAACAGCTCTCGCCCGAGGCTACTCAATAATATACACGTGCTTTTAAACGCTAATGTCAAATCGTATTACCTCCTACACGTTCAAAGGCCCTCCTTATTAAGAGAAATCCGTTATCAACATAACACTTGAACTAAACGTTGAGACCTCCCATCGAGTGAATGTGCCATTAGTAGCACTTAGCTAACTTATTCGTTTTTAAAGACGAAAGCGTTTTAACACACACCTTAACTTGGTAAATTAAAAAAGGCTTGTTTACTCCCATAAATGTGCCGAGACACAGCGAGGGTGTCTGATTTATTATGCTTTATCGCGAAATGTTCTTAATACGGCTCTTTTCAAATCACGGCGAAGATATCAATCAAGGGATGTGGAAGATTTATTCAAATAATATTAAAGAAGTCTAGATTGTGAAGCAGCTAGTTTCATATTTAATTACGGCGTTTAATCGGGCTCTTTTGTTGAAATAAAACCTTAAGGCCCCGGGACAGTGATCGTTTTAAAGAGAGTATTTCGCCCTCAAGGTCTAAAATAAATAGTATGTTGCTCACTATTATCTGTAGAACAGTATATTGTAACAGTATATTGGAGTCAAAAGTGGCAAATGTGGATCTTTGGGGTCTGCATAACGAACTTTGCACGAGAAGTACTGGTTACTGAATTGAAGTTCCTAAATTGTCTTCCAGTCTAAATTTGTTTCGTTTTCTTCCACTCAAAAACAAGCGTCTTCTGATGTACAACAAAGGTACATTTTCTTGGAGCTGAAATCACTATACAAATTTAAACTGTTTGGTTAAGATGGGAGCAACATTGTATGCAAACAACTAACTGGGAATGCCTCAACCTGTCAGTTTCAATAGAATCTCAGTAAAGGTCAGGTTTATTATTGTCTGCAGATCGCAAGGAACTGTAAAGTTCGATGTGACATTATTAACAGGTATTTGCCTCTAGCCGACTGTTATGTTCAGAAACTAAGCTCATCACACGCGGGTTTTATAACAAAAACGTTTGAATTTTTTCCAAAAAAGCAGCCCCCTATTGCGTCTGGTGCTTTTATTTCTTTCTCCGTGAGTTATTAAAAAGAAGAAAGATTTTAGGTGATATTGTAAGGCATGTGTTCACATGAAATGACAACTTTCGCGTGCCTCCCTTTGGAAAGTGCTCTGGTTCTCTTTGCACTCCGAGGGAAACATTCTTCATGACGTTTTATTAAAAGCACCAATAAACAAAGTTTTTGTTGTGTGTTTTGATTAAAACACTGGTATTTTTATATTTACTATTTGAGTTACAGAAAACAACGAAACATCTCCAATTATACCATGTTGTGATATACGCAGTCTGGAAATAACAAATCATCATAACGCAAACTAACTTCAACTTATTCTATGTTCGCATGCTTACAGCAACTCTAACCTTACGGCAGCATGCTCAAAAAAGCGGTAAAAATTGACCTCGATCGGCAGGCAAAATAAGTTGAAAATTTTGTTTGTTCCCAGTAACTAACAATACCATTTTGACATTTTTTGACACACACAACCTGCGGTCTAAGAATTTTGTCTTGGAATCCAAATATAAGATCTTTATGCCGGTAGTAAGCAGTGACAAGATGGCGGGGGAACCTCCAGTCCACACATTGATTTTTTATCTACCTTCTGTTGGTGAGAATGATCACCTCCGTCACAACTGGTCTTCGAAATCGCTTTTTTGTGAACAAAAAATGTACAAACTGTTGTACTCACCGTTTTTTAATCGCTTTGATTTGCTGACATTTTTTTTCTGAATGTATATTTATTTTTATGATACATTTTAAGCGTGTTCCATATCTTTATTGACAATTCGTTACTCAAGTCAAGACGCCTGGGCGTTTTCAAGGTCTTTTTTTCGTTTAACCAAGACCACTACGTCAAAGTGCGTAAAAACACGCGAGCATGAAAAAGGCCATTATTCAGCCATCTTCAGCAAACGAGTCCATCAACTGCAAAAAAGGGTTTATGACGATGAGAAATGTTTTCCTCGTTTGAAACAAAAAAGGCTAATCCCGCCCGAGACAGGCGAACCTTGCTTGCTCGAGTAGCCGGTCAGTACAAAAGTATCTCTCAGTTCATCTTGGTGGCTTAAGTAACCAACTATTTGATGAAATTGATGATAAGCGTCATTAAAACTGTAAATCTCATACCCTTTTTACCAAAATTGATGTCACATAGAGAAGAGAAGTGTGACGTTACAAACAATTGTCAGTGAAATTATGGGACACGTTGGCTTATCCAGAAAGAAAAGATGGAAAAGTGTTCACTTGCCAAAATCAGCTTGTTAGAGCAAATTGGTGGGGAGATATGCTCTGATGACTCCATACAAATCCTTCTAAATTGGCCTGGATCGTTACGGGATCTGTTCGTTGTTCAACGTTCGCATTTAGTTTTCGTGACGTCATCACTTTTCCCCTGAATTAAACTTCTTCTTCCGCTCCCTCCGTCTGTGACGGCCTCTCAGCACTTTCCCTTAGATGGCCATTTAGGAAAGGTGCAACTGTATTCATTCGTTTTCTTCTCTTTTACATATTTGAAGACAGTCATAATACGTTTACAGTCGACTCTCTCTTAAAGGACACCTCTATAAGACGGACACCTCTTTAAAACGGACACTTAGAGTTGGTCCCTGCCTTTCTTTACTCCCTTTATTTAACTCTCTATAAGACGGACACCTCTCTAAGACGGACACTTAGTGCCGGTCCCAAAGGTGTCCGTCTTAGAGACAGTTGACTGTAATTGAATTAGGCCGAACGCTAAATAACGACATGATCAATATTTTTGAATATTTGTCCGCGGAAGGTCACACGATAACACAGTAAATCACTAGCTGTGCCAGTTATCCTTCGATCTTGCGACCATGGTGGGCTATCCAAGAGATTCAGAATTCTATCGACACAACACAAAGACCGCATGTTACTGAAAACATACGCGAAAGTATATAATTAATTGACTTTAAATATTAAACTTACCAGAAGTGTTTTTTTTTTCAGCGTGTATGATTCAGAAAGCACTTAGGGCCTGGCTAAGAGAAATTTTTGACACTCCAGATTAGAATATCCTTCAGTTTTTGCCATTGAATAGTTTACCATCTGGCCCGAGAATTGTTTTTCCTAAAAAATAGCTCCTTGATCTGCAATTCAACGGTAAGTCAACAGTACATTTTAATCTTTATCCAGTTCAACGTTTGAATTGTCCTTGCCTCGTCGCTGTCGTTGTTTTCAAATATCCTACCTTTTTTTCAACAAATTGACGTTCTTATACCAGGTTTTTGGCGTGTTTGTTTCAACTGTACTTTCTCAGACCGGCTTGAAAGCATGTGCCGGTCATTTAACAGTTGTACTCCCGGTTGTAGTTTTGTACAGTGAGTCATGTCGGGTGGATCTCTGATCATCTCTTACTTACACGATAGTGTCTCGGTTTAAAGCTAATTTGAAACGGATTCAGTTCTTGATTTATAAGGTAACCGTATAGTTAGATTTTTCAATTTTGAGGCCAATGGACCAAACCCAACTTTGTAGATTGTACTCTTTAACTCGAAAGGCTGAGAAAAAAGTTGCATTCACTACGTACTTCTACCAACAAAAGGACTAAAAACGATTTTTAAAAAGCTGATGTTAAGAAACCCGTCTCCGTGTTAACTATAGCTGGGTGGTTTTTTAAAGGCCTAACTTATTGTTCATGTCAGACATCGCCAACAAATTCCCGAAAAGTGGGTGTACACCAGGTTATAAGATTTAGAAATTGGCTTCTTACGAATATTCCATGGTTTCAGCAAAGTAAGGAAACTATTCAATTAGTCAAAATAGTACATTTGTGCTACAGCCGTTTGCAAAATTACGGATATTAGCCCGGTTTGTATCTCAATAGGCCATTCAGCTAGGATTATGTGAATTGCAGTAAGTACGGGTATTGTACAAGTGAAGCAATATTGTTAATGAGTTGAGAAGGAGGTGAAAATTACAGCTTTTGCATAAAGGAGTAATTTAGCCACTGATTTCCCTGACATTTTTCTTTGTGTACAAGCTGTTTTTTGCAAAGCTAATGGTATTAGGAGATAAAGTGGAGGGATTCTGATGCGGATGTCAAAAGAATAAAAGTAATGAAGAAAATAATAGGTTACAATACCTAAAAAGATTATTCAGGAGGCGTCCTATTTCACTCAATGTACCTATGGGCAGTACCTTTAAACCAAAAGCAATTATATAGAAACAGTACATTGATAATACCTAATCATTTACAGCATCGCCGTTTTTTTGTGAATTTATTTCCTGTCCCAAACTTCACTGATGAACTTTTCTAGGTGTTTTTGTCTTTATTCATTAAAAGAAAACGTGTTCAGATAGGGTTATAACGGTCCTGGCAAATGTAATCAGGCATGCTGGTAGCGTTAATTTCTTTGAGTCAGTTGAGTAGTGAGTAGATCCTTTTGCTCAATTATGAGATTAACTTTTTATGCTCAATAACTCTAGCAAATTTTGGAACAAATAACCGCTAAAAGTTGCCGTGTCTGTTATCAGTGTACTGGTGAAATTTGCTTCGTTCAAGATTCAGGTATTGAGTGGAGCACTCGTTAACTATGGTTTCTGTATACTTTTTTCATTTAGAACTTTTGATAAACCGGGCCTCGGTAGGCCTTGTAAAGAGGTTCCAGCGAAGCAACTCTGGCGGAAAGTATATCAAGCTTTGTTCATTGTTCATGCATTCAATTATTGAGCAAAACATAAACATCCCAGCTTGACCTCAGACAAGAAAACCATAAAAACAACATTACTCAGTCGGTATGTACTAATGGCAAAATGAAAGTTCACAGCGTGAAGAGTTTTCTTGCAATAAATGAATTCGCTTCGTAGGTGGAAATTCCACATGGCGGTTATGAATGCAGCCGCTGAAGTCCTGCTTGGAATCAATGAGTCAAGTGAAGATCAAATTAAAAAGTTCGACTACTGTGACGTTGTGTGTTTATGACCAGACTCTCTATATTGTAAACCACCCGTGGAAAAAGCCAATTACTTATAGTGTTTTCCTTGTAGTAGACAGCATTTGAAGAATGCAAACACATCCCATTTGCCCCGAAGGCAGGACTATTTTCATAGGATGCGTGGGATGAAAGTAAAGTAAAATTCAACAACAACCCTAAATATCCTACAAACGGCCTGGGCTACCATTCACTTAAACCTACCTCCAAACGATAAATTTGTTCGTATCTCCGTTTTTAGCCGTGCGAAAATTTTTGAGAGGTTTAAATTTTCTCGAACTCCGTGCTTTTTCAAATGTTAGTCGAGTGTGGTTTATCTTGAATGGCAGAAGCAGATCAGTTTTACTAAGCAAGAGGATTTAAACTGTGGTAAATGTTATTTTCTTTTCTTTGACTCGAAAAAGTTTACTGACAATAGGAGACTAGTTTGTTTAGAGGAACAAAAGACAAGCATCATGTTTCCCGCACGCCGCTGTGAGTCCAAAGCCGGCTTTTTCTTCTCTAAGCTTGGGGGGTGAGGTAGTCTAGATCGACCGCACGGCTCGAGATGACGTCCGAGGGTGGCGTACACCGAAGAGCACCTGGTTATCCCAGCTCATCTCTAAAATATATCCATTCATAAACAAACATTAAAAACGAGACATAGTGAGAGTCTAACAGTCCCGAAATAAAGATAAACTGATTTAGCAAAGGATAGAACTCTACAATTATATGTTGGGAATTCGAGGGATTTGAAACGCGTTTAATCAAAGGATCACATTTTCGTGTTCTTACCTTCTACTTTAATAACACTGAGTTTTTTTTTTTTCCACCTTATGTACGATCTCGCTTTATTTACTTCGGATTATGTGCATAGAGTTCAATAAAAGGCAAAGTTATAAGGAATAAAAATAAATTCCTTTGATTAATTTGTCTGGTCATTATATTTATAACATCTAGTTACACAGGAAGGTTAATAGATTGTAGAAGCATTTTTTCTCAATCAATACTCGCTAATGCTGGTTTAGTAGTAAGCTTTTCGTGTTTTAATGAGGTCCATCCCAGTAATAAATCTAGTTTTGTCAGCACTTGCGAAATAATTTGCTGTACAAATTAGCTGTAGTTACAAAACATCTTCATAATAGTGCTAAACCGGTGCAAATTGTTTCTGTTGGTGCGCTAATATGTTTTCTGTTTCTTCATATATATTTCCACAAAAAATAGAAAAAATTCTTGGGGTTTGACAAAAACTGGCTACTTATATACATGTACTATTCAATTTCCGTTTCAGTTATGTCTAAGGAAATATTTCATAGTTTCAATCGCGTGTCAAACAGATCGTTTGGCGTCTTTCATTCTTATTCCTTACAGTTTGTAATAAAACTTTTCTTGTCACAGTATGGCCAGGGTATGAAGCCTTGAACTTGTTATACTAGTGTTTTGTAACCTAAAAATCGAACAACTTGTTCTTTTGGGCATAAAGATTGTTCTAGAGTCTTAAATAAGGATGATGGAAATGCTTGGAGCTTTCACAAAGGTTACACTGCGTGCAGTTAAGGTGTTGGTAGTATGGCAGAAAGGGTAACTGAGAGGGAACAAACAAAGAGTCCGTTGACTGAGAAGTAGGATTGTAGTATTGAAGAGGAAGAGCAAATGGTGTTATTCCCGGTACTTTTGGCGGTTCAAGAGGTGAGAAACCAAGCTGTGGAATCAAAGAACTTGTACTAAAGCGATTGTGAAGCTCCAAGGGAGATGTGAAAGCATGTCTTCCCGTTTCTACAACAGACAGAGATTTAGCCTCAATTCTGTTGGGATCTTGCCTTTTAAATCTGGTCTTCCTTCGAAGAAAGCTCCCATTCTCAAACATGTTGTAACTTTCCGGGTCAAGCGTCCAATAGTTTCCCTTGAGGGGCTCATCTGACTTTATTCCTGTCTTAATAAAACAGTCGTTCAGTGAGAGGTTATTTCTGATGCAGATTTTCCATGATGGGTAAGTATCGCGATAAAAAGGAAACCTATCTCTGATGAATTTGCAAATTCCGTCAAGAGTCAGTCTCTTTTCTGAGGAGTTCTGGATTGCCATTGCAATAAGCGCGATGTAAGAATAAGGAGGCCTTCGCCTGGACTTGCGGTGGGTACGTGTTTTCTTGTTGTCGGTGTTGGAATCGTTCGGTAGTTCATTGTCTTGTGGGTTGTGGTCACTCATATCACGATCTAAGTTGCTTCCTGATCTGGCATTATCATCGACTTCTTGAGCTCTGGCGGCCAATAGTTGGCTTTTGTCAGTTTCAACTACTGTAGACACTCCAGTGTGTAGAAGACCGCTTTGTGGGAATCCTCTAAAACTTTCCATTATGTTTTAGAGACAAAACGTTACCTTACTCGACTCGGTGTTCTCTGTCAGTTATGTGATTTGTCTTCGGTGGACTCTGTATCTTAGATAGGACACGTGATGCAGTGGCTCCTGTGCAAGTTATACTGGTCTCAAGACAAAGTTATCAATCCTTTTCAATCCAATTCAATCCAAATCTGGAGAAACAGAAAGCATGTGCAGGAACAATGATGAACTGCTTCTACACAGGTGTAAATGACGCCAGGCTAAATAACACCTCACTAATGCAGTGTTTTGTGGTTGAACAACCACTAGATAATAGAATAACAATAAACTGGGCCTACCTTTACTCACACTTCAGCACAAAGCTTTAGAAAGAGACTAAGCTTTAATTAAGCTCGCTTTGTAGAGGAACCGAAGAAAGAAAGCAAGCTGGAGCTATGTTTCGCTGCCAAATGTGACTAAGATCTTTACCTCCCGCTAACACGTGCAAACTGCTTGCTGGTTGACCGGGTTGAATGACTTCTATCTTCTAAAAGTGATTGTATTCGTTAAAAAACCCAGGGGCAATTTCTTTTTAATTGTGAGTGTGTAACAAATGCTAACATAGACTGGAAGCTCGTATTGAACAACTAAGAACAACACGTATTGTTTCCAAGTGAATGACATTTATTACTATGGAAGGCAAAAGCACTTAACAATAACTTGATTATGACGAAGTTTCGCTGTTTTACCAAAATATTATCTGTTATATTCTTTGTGTGTGCCCTGACAGCTGACGGGAGTACCTTAACCAGGCAGGACGTCTTAAGGACAAATATTAAGAGCGACCCGACTCAATCGTTCACTTATAACTGTTTGAAGTAGCCATGTTTACCATGTTACCATGTTCCATTGGTCAATAGAATTTATTTAAGAAGCCCATATGGAATTTTACCATTTGACTTGTACTTCCTTTTTTTTATGGATGCCCGGTGACTGCTTTACCCTTAAATTTTATTCATTGTTATGTTTTTTTTTAACTCGAAAACCACGCTTTGGTTGATTTACAGTGTGTCACTTACACACGCCAATTAATAGCACTACCTGCCTCTTACACACTAAAAAATTGTATTTTTTCTTCCCCCACAACAACTAATCGATGAACATTTGTTGTTTTTCCTCGTCTTTAGCTTCATGCAGTAACAGCCGACATCTAAATGCATTAATAGCTAAGCTCAGTACATTTCTTTTCCATTAACCGTAGATTAATTTGGCAAAAAAATTCCAATAACGGTGTCTCTTAGTATTTTACCCACGGGGGAGCAATTGTAAGTAGCAGAAATTATCGATGAATTTGACCACAGGGGTCAGGTCTTGAAATACTTCAATATTTTTCCTTTCATATGCGTACAAAAGACACGCACAGTGGTTTGTCGAGTAAAATAAATCAGCGACGAAAAAAATGTTTATCTGTTCAAGAGATCCCATTGTACGAAAATAATAGTAGTAAAATGGACAAACTGCAGTCAAGTATTTGTATTTTGAGAAAAGGACAGGCAGTTGACGTCTTCGTTCGTTTTTCATAGCTTTCTGCTATAAAACAATGGTCACCGGTAACAAAAAGAGGTTAATCTAAATTTACTTCGAGCCAAAATAATGGAAAGGGTGTTTACGCACAATTATCACTATTCTTTCAAAAGTATTCATCGTTCTTGTAATTATCATTCAAATGATAGAAAAAGTTTTTCTTTAGAATCAAGATCATTTAGAGTTGTTTTGAATAGTTTCTTTCTGACAGTTGTCGAAGTTGGCCATTGTTTAAGGCGTGCTTTTGTTGCGATCAGAAAGCTGTCGCTGTAATCTGCCACAATTATTAAAGTGAAAAAAGAAACCTTCAATTTTCAAATTATAATTTGTACGTTAGTACTGTATTCCAAAACGTCATTCTTCAGATCTTTGTAAAAGGCTTTGATTCCAAGAAGCGATAATCAGTTTAGTTGTGTTTATTGTTCAATTAGCAAATATCTGATAAGTGAATTAGCAAGATCAGAGACGCGCATAGTAGAAAACAGATGCCGCTATTTAATTTTAATTGTGTTCCAGTGTATTTTTGCCAGCTGTACCCTGAAATAACTGTTTGTTATAGTTTCTTTTTAAAACTCTCTCAAGGCTAAGACCAGAACGATACGGCAAATAAAGTATTGACATATGATTTTTATTGATCAATGAAACCACGCGATAAATCAAAAGAATTGATTATAGTAAATTGTATGAACTTCAGTGTTAAAGACGTTTTGTTTAGTATCTACACGCTTCCGAATGTTATTAAAATGCAGTTTGCATAACGGATGTATTAGTTGGGTGCTTAGTTTAGGTTTCCTTGTTAATTATTTTTGCATATAAGATTTACAAATCGAGTTTTCTTTTTTTGCAAATGTAGTTCTCTAAGATTCATGTCTAAATGTTTTGTCCCGAGTAAGAAGTTGTGAATGTTGTATCCAGCAGGGTAGGTGAATAAGAAAGAATTTTACACCCTTTACTCCATGCTGTGGCTGTTTTCAGGATTTTTCAAAAAGAAAAAAACAACAGATGCTACTGTTTAAAATTTTTCCCCTTAGACAATGCATTTCCATACATATTTTGTCGTACGCAAAAATTGGTTTATAATTTAGACGTAGACATAGACCAGTGCTTTACGACCAGGCTGGAGATAAAATTTTAAACGCAACATGTGCCACAGCGATACGCTTACTTATGAAGCAGGTCTCGGCTAAATTTGACTGTTTCTTTTAAGACTGATTGTTTTTACTTCGGTTATTACATATTTTCAAGAAATGAATACGCTTGAGCTTAAGTTGGATGCTTTTAATAAGATAAACCTTTTTGATTCATCAGAATGTGAAGAAAAAAGCTGAGTAGGCAATGTTCTAGAAAAGTGTCATCAGCTCCACCAACGGATATACATGGACAAATGCAAAAATGTAAAAGGAATCGTATATACTAACAAAGCTTTTTCTAACGTTACACAGCTTCAAAGTCCTATCCACTGCCTTAGTAGGTGATCACTGAGTGAAATATTGATTTACAGTCTTTACTTTCCGAGTAAGAGTGTTCAAATCCGAAGCAAAAGAAAAAGGATTTGGGTTTGGTCTATGTTTTTCAAAACTCTCGGAAAAATTGTCTAAGAGTTCATCGGGAGATTTTTCCCAAAAAGTTCTAAAAATTTGCCAATTTTCTCAAAACTTTTTATACATTTGTCATATAGCAAGTGAAAATTTTAAACAATAATAATATTAATAGAAATAACAATAATAATAATAATAAAAGTAATAAATAATAAAAGTAAATTGTATTATAAAAAAATATCTCCCAGAATCCTTTGAGGCAACTATTTTAAACAATTTCATACCTAGGAGAATGTCAGACCATAACAAGCCACATATCGGTTAATGTCATCAGTCCCGTGACTATTGCCCAGTCACCTTTTTTTGTTGCTGTAACTAAGATTTCTTAATCGAGTTAAAAACAAATAGCATAATTGAGGTTTTGTTTGTGTGGGGTTTAGTTTCAAAAATAACTAGTTGCCTGGCGATTAAAATTTAAGGGGGCAATGAACATGAGCGAAGAAGTCGGGAGACTAGGCCGTTGGCTGTAGAGAGTTGACGTTTTATCACACGGCAGCGGAAATTTGCAGGAAAGTAATGTTTTACCTGATAGTTTTTTAAACGACCAAAAGAGGGACATGACGTCTCATTCACGTGACCAGAGCGTTTTGAAAGTTTTAGTTCGTGTCTAAAGAACAATTTTCATCATCAACTGGTAAATTTTTGTTCTTTTTCTCCAGAAATCTTTACATTGTGTTGTATCTAAGTAATTATACCTCCATTTTCAAAGCAGAAGCAAACGAAAACGTAGCTAGAAGTTTAGAAATTGCGTAAATTTACCGGCGATATTGCAAAAAGCAGAAAAGGACAGTTACTTTTGAGAGTTTTGTAGAATCCTTTTTCATTGCCGAAATTAAAGTTCACCGTTTGTTAATAAAGGAGATCTTAAAAAATCAAAAAGGATCAATTTGGTGGCCGTATTGTTTTTCTTCTTTCCGGGGCAGAGAGAGTCAATCAAGTATAATAGTTCGTAAATTCCTAAACAGTTTTGCATGAAACAACCCTGAAAGAGTATCAATAATGTGCGTCTAGCTTTAGTCCACACTTCAAGGTGTATTTTTTACTCGCATTTTGTGTTTCTCTCGCCTGAAATTACACATTTTTAGCAACTATCAGTTGTGCGGTCTTAAGGAATTTCATTTTTTTGATTGATCAAAACCGCATAAATTTGGTGATTTTGGCAAAAATAACAGCGATCCGTCGATAATGACATGCCAATACGTGTTTTAAAAAAATTCATCACTTCCAAATAAATTTTGTGCTCTTACGAAATTGTTATAGTGTGTTAATACAATAAAAAATTTTCATGATTGATCGATAGGACTGATTTTCCCTCATGTTTCGGTTCAAAATTAATTAAAGCAAAAATCACGAAAATGGTCCATTTTTTTACGTTACGCTGGTTTCTTTTTCCCTAAGGGCAACATAACTTAACTTCGTACATTTCAGTGTACCACTATAATAACCACAGCCAGTGAAGTCGCACAGCGGTCTCGAAATGGACGTTAATTGTGAACTTGCTCATGATCAGATGCCTCTGTTTGCCGAGCAGCTCTGGTATGTTCGTTGCGACATACAGCACCACCTTTACACAACATGAAAAACATCGTACATGCATGCGATCTGCCTCTTTTGCAGCCAGAGCCCTTAGACTTGGAATGAACTCTCCGAAGAACGAAAACGTCTGATGAGTTGAGCGTGTAATCTGCTGCGGGATAAATATCGTTAAATTACTAAATGTCTCCACTGAGTCGGCAAAGAGGTCTACACAAGATAAGAGTGGTTTCGCTGCATTGGTCGACCGTGTAGTGTACTAACGGTGCAAGTCCGCCAGCTAAACATCTGCATCCGGTGCTTCCAAATGCTACCGAAAACCCTCTACGGAAGTGTGCTTTTTTGACGTTCCCTTTGAAAGGTTCATTTCCAAACGTCATGGAGTTACATTTTAGTCATGCACTTTATAGCTTGCCAAGACAAAAGTTATGGACTGGAGAATTACATCGTGAAAGTCAGCAGTCCTATTGCCAAGAAGACTTCAGCTGAATTTCCCTCACTAAAGAAGTTTTAACCTCTTATCCTTTCCGATACAGTGGGACATGGCCAGCGTCACACCCTGCAAGTGCATGGGCTGGTTACATGTCCGGTATTGGGCTGGCATAGCTTTTTATTTTAACAGTTATGTCCACATCCGTTCGGCTCTGCCTTTCTTAGGTGACTGCATCACCATGGGGATGTTTAAACCTCTATCAAGGTTATGGTATAGCAACAGAACGTAGACATCCGTGTCATATGCTTTGTTCTTCTCTTCCTGTGCTGAATATATTGCTTGTGCTGTGACGATTGTGTCTGCTTCGTGGTTTGTCTTGAGGTCGGCTGTCTAATTATCTTAAGTTCTGGGAAATTCTCTACAGCACCTCATCTTGGCCAGTAAAAACTAACTTGTAGGGATGAGTTCCCAGTACACCAAAGTCACCTGTAAGGTGTTTCTATACAGTTTTTCAGAGACCGTGCCGATGTTGTTCAATCTCCTTAAAAGTGATTTTATCTTTGTCCGATCGCTACAAAATTTTTCACCAGTGATTGACTATGTATTGAAGTTTGTCAAAAGGCAGCTTTTAGTAAAATCGATATCACTATGAAAACAATAAACAAAAAACTTCGAAATTCTAAAATTTGACTTTTAGTGCTTTTCTGTCACAGAAAAGTGACATAATACGGCTCGACAGAATTCTTTTTAAACCTTATCACATAATCTTTTATGTTCCTCTCGATAATCTTGAAGTTTCAAGTTACAGACATAAATGTTTTGCTTGGAATTCGAAAAAAGGCGACCGTTTTCGATTGTGCTTGGTCCGCGTCTCAGGTAAGCAGCACGAAATAAACGAGAAAATGTTATAGTTTACACGTGAAAACGTGATTTTTACAACATTTAATGTATTTTTTTTCTTTTCTTGATGCAACTAAGCTAAAGTTTTTAAAATAAAAAAATAATCTGATTTTCTTTCAAAGACTTCAGACAACAGTCTCCTCGAGACTCCTACACGAGCGTCGACGAGCGGTTTTCAGCGCGGTCGAAAATAATTACCAAAACTCTGTATGTATTCGAGGTATTAAAACAAGACAACTTGTAGACATGTATAGGGACGATTTTCAAAACATTCTTCGAAAACAAAGGCCGTCGCTTTTTATTTTGCTAAGTTTTATTCAACCAAGGTCATAGGTCGCGGACCAAGGACCGCTAAGCGAAATTTGGTGATATTTGTCAATGCCATAATTTGTAAGAAAGCGCGTTCTTCAATCGTCCTGAATATTAAATGAGTGCAATTTGTCTTGAAAAATCGTGAAAAACTGCAGAATTATAAGTTTAAAGTACTGTCTACCTCAGACGTGATGAAAAAAGTATATTTAAAAGGGTGGTTTACACGCCACCAGATTTGTCGCCAAGATTTACTTGTAAAGTAAACTTGTCGAACACAAAAAATCCAGCCTGATTTTTTATTTTGCCTCCCTTTTAGACAGAGGAATGCGACGTGTAAATTGGTTGCCACTAAGGACTATCGTGAGTTTCATAAAATTATATTTCGGGGCTGTCCATGCAATTATCCATAGTCTCTCCAACGGGGTTGTTGGAGAGACTATGAACTTTTCTTATAAAATTAAGGTGGTGGGCGACTAGGTTATTTTGTTTGGGGAGAATTTGTTTTCCAGGCTTAATCTACTGTGATCGAACATGATTGCTATTTTTGGGAGTACATATACGACTATTAACTCGATGTAAAATTTGTTTCACTCTTGGACTGTCAAATTATTTTTCTCTAAAATAACTTAGTTAACTGATTTGTGGATTACAGGTTTATTGTTTGATTTAAAATATGAATTTATTAACGGGAGCTTCGCTTTTAGCCCTGGCTAAATCTATACATTATTATCTGCATCTTTTTCCTGCACTATCTACTGTTTCTCTTCTAGGATAATTACTAAAGTAAAAATCGTTGCCTTTTAGCTTGAGGCTTTGCTTTTGTGATGTTGTGTTCATTCACGAAAAAGAAAACTGGCAGTATTTTTCCCGCGTTCTGTCACGCCACTTTCTACTATGCTTTGATCACGTGCTGTAATGTATCCCGATTGGGTACATTGCTTAATGTATCACGATCGCGATACATTTGATTTTAGTCAAGGCCACGTGACCAAGAATCAACCAATGGAAGTCCCTGTTTAGTTGACTGAAAGTCCAGGAATATAACAATGCCCTATGTATCGTAAGAGTATTTACCGGTAGTTGCTGGACACTGTTATCATTAAACATGACCTAAGTTTCAGCTTAGTAGTTTGCAGGCTGGAACAGTGGCACTGACGGTAATGTGGCCACTGTGAGGGTGGTTCTATTTGCCTCTAAGAAAGCTTTCGAGCCTCAATGACCACAGAAAGCTGAGCATGTATGACATCTCTGACCCTGTCATCTACTGGATCACCGATTTCCTCTCCTCGCGCAAACAGCGAGTTTAGCTTGACCATGACTGTCTCTCAGAATGGGGTGTGGTCCCGGCGGAGGTTCCTCAAGGCACAAAATTGGGTTCATGATTGTTTATCAACATGATCAACGAGCTCGATGTTCCTGCGACCGATCTCTGGAATTACATCGACGACACCACTACGGTATGGTCTCGCGGTGTTCGCACGGTTCAATACGTATGTTATTAAGCTCCGTTGACGGTCACTAAAAATCAAATGAGACATGGAAAATAGATCGGAAGAAGATCACAAGTTATCCCAAGGAACGTACGGACCTGAAAGACATCAAGAAGACTTAGGAAAACCCAATTTGTACGAAGTAGATCAAGAAACCGAAGACGGACGAGTTGAACTAGTCGATGGACTTGAGGAAACTAGCGAATTGCCGATGACAGTGGGAGAAGGTGACACTGATTTGGTACTAAACGGTAACCATCTGTGTTTAAAAGCCTTGTACGATCAGTTCATCTCTCTATTCTGGTTATGCCAAGCCAGTCCGTAAAACTGTTTCCTTTCGGGATGTAAGAGAGCACCTTAAACTTTGTATAACAAAAAGATGGATCAGTTTGACTGGGAACGTTTCACCATTTCTGATGATCGTAGTGAAAATGTTAGGCGTTTAAGCGAGACTCTACTTTTGATGTTTAATGAATGCTTTCCAATTATCAAGGTTAGAATTTCATCCCGAGATCCGCCTTACATGTCTCCTCTTGTTGAACATTTGTGTAAAATCAGGAACAAGAAGTCACGGAGTCACAGACAGTCTGAAAACCCTGTCCTGCAAGAGCGAATCAACGAACTCATTCGCGCTGAACAAATCCGTGCTGTTAATGAGAGAAGAAGTAGTTATCACACCAGTTCGAAGAGGTGGTGGGATACTGTCAATACGATCACCGTTAGGCAGACTCGCAATGCACCCGTCAGCTCTACCATTGACCCGAAAACAATTAACTTATATTTCCAGTCTATCAACACTGACGTTCAGTACTCCACGCCCGAAGTCCTTTCCATCCCGGATGGCACTCGTATTCCTATAACTGAGGTGCACACTGTATGGAAGTTTCTGAGTACATTAAAGCGTACTGCTCCGGGTCCAGATGAACTTCCGTTTTGGATCTGGATAGACTACACTTATCAACTTGCGCCAACAATCACCAAAGTATTTAACTTTTCTCTCATTAAACAGTTGCCCCCCTGCTTGTGGAAGCTAGCTAATATTACACCTATTCCGAAAGAGACTCCTTTTGAAACATACAATCAGCTGAGACCAATTTCCTTAACTAACGTTATTATGAGACTCTTTGTAAGAGTGGTAGTAAAGCAAGAGCTATCTCCTGTATTGAAGTCTGCTATTGGCCCAGACCAGTTTGCCTACAAAGAAGGATGCAACACAACCTTGGCGCTCCTTACTTGTCATCATCATTGGCTAAAATGGTTGGACAGGACAACAGCGTTAATTGTAAGAGTCTTCTCTTTTGACTCCAGTAAAGCTTTTGACAGTGTTCCACATGCTATTGTTTGCAATAAGCTGATGCCACTCAATATTTATCCCTATGTTATAAATTGGATTGTCAGCTTTCTTAGTAACAGGAAACAGAGAGTAGTCGTGGACGGCTTTGTAGCATCAACAGAGGGGTACCGCAAGGTACTGTCCTAGGGCCCATATTGACATATTAAACGACATAAGACCGGTTTACCCGGAGCGCAATCTATTGCTCAAATATGCCGACGATCTTACCCCAAGAGTACCTGTGTCTGCACATCAAGATCACTCTTTCATTGAGGTTAACAGTGTTCAACACTGGGCGGTAAGAAACCGTATGAAACTAAACCTCACTAAGACCTGGGAGATGGTGGTGCATGGCAGAATTTCCAAACCACTGCCACCTCTGGTACAGGGGATTGAACGGAAAAGCTGGTTGAAATTGCTTGGCATAATTTTCCAGGAGAATCCATCGGACTGGGACCTTCATGTTGACAATTTTTTACGCAAAGCTAGTGGTCGTTTATACATTTTACGCGTTTATAAATATTTTGGATACCCTAAAGAAAAACTGACAAAATTATTTGATCTTTTAATTATCTCCCTGTTTTTGTTCGGAATTGAGATTTGGGGAGTGGCATATCAAGGTAAATACCTTGATTGCATTGACAAGTTTTTTTAAGCGAGCGTTCAGATTCGGATACACTTACAACCTGTATGCAATGGTTGAAGTTATCAGAAATAGAGACTGTAAGCTATGGAACACTATCACGGATACTCCTTCCCATCCTCTTTACCAACTACTACCCCCTAAGAAACAGACATTTTTACGAAACACACGACATGATTTTATTTTACCTGCTGTTAAAACAGAACGCTTTAAGGGATCTTTTATTAATAGGAGTCTTTTCAATTTTATTTAATTGTACTTGATCTTAAATAGATTGCATTGTCATGTATCAGAAACTCATAAGGGGTTGAAACGTGTAACTCTCATATGTTTGCTTTGTCCGATGCTCGTGATTATTCATTTTCGAAAGTACCATATTTGGAACTAGAAGAAGAGATAACTGACCAATCAAACTTCGTAAACAACGTGACGTAGTTTTACTTCAGGTTCCCGCGCCCGCTTAAAAAAATGGCCGACAAACGGGGGAAAAACTCCCGAAAGGCGAGAAAGCTTTGAAAGGTTGAAACCAGGAATCTTACCGAAACACTGAGCAGGATATTACCTTACCACCCGGGCCAAACGTAACATTATGAAACCCTTTGACGTCTTCGCAACTTCTTCAAGTTCAGTCACTTCAAATAACGATGCCTCGTTGACTCTCTGCACAGTAAACTTATGATGCAAACAGGCTTTTAAAATTCTTATATAAAAAGGCTATAATAAACAGTAAAAAATATTTTGGAATGAAATTTATTAGCTGCGTATCGAAAAGTGTCCAAAACCTGAACCTGACATCTTCGAAAAAAGTGATGCGTGTAATGAATGTGAGAAGCATTTACGCTTAAATTCAGCTTGGATGTTGTAGTCACGATCGTGTTTTGAGCTAAATTTATGAATGAACAAACTCAAAAAAATAGACAGAGAAGCCGTTTCTTGAAAATTTTTATTCAAAATCCAAAAAGGTTAATCCTTTACAGCAATTCGGAAAACACTATCTCGATCGTGGATCCGTCCACGCAAGTGAAATCGGCTGAGCGCGTGGCAAAATTCAACACAAAATCCATCTCAAATCGGGGAACATTTTGTAATTTTTTCTTTAGCGCCGAAGAGAAAAATTTATTAAACGTCTCTGAGACATTTAAAAATACATAAATTCCCTTACAAAAACGTAATTGTCTTGGCTATAGAGTGCAAAATGTACCTGAAAATTCAGCAAAAACTTCACTACCTTGGTTGCATTTCAAAACAGACCAGAGATCCGTCGTGAAGAAAACAAGGTTGAATTCCTCGAAGAAGGATTTCTTGAGGAAAAGCTTCTCTTCTTCCACAAAAAGAAAACTGAGCATTTTTTTAACTTTCTCTTTCCATTTTTTTGTCTTTTAACGCTGTCTTTTTAAGCCTTAAATCCAGAACTCTTGTCTTAAAACATCTGCATGGTGATCGCGCGGCAGCCATTGTGTTGAAAATGGATATCTGTCACTAAGGTTTCCAAATATGGTAAAATTGAATATTCACGAGCATTGAACGCGAGTTACACGTTTCAACCCCTTATGAGTTTCTGCATGTATGTAAAGCCACACTTATGTTGTGACTACCCAACTATGAATAATGACTCTTATTATTTATTATTTAATGTTCAAAAAGTCATCAAATTGCTTAAGGCTATCGATGTATGTAAGGCAACTAGGCTTGACAAAATTCCAAACAGGCTTCTGAAGATTGCTGCCGATGTTGTCGCGCCCTCTTTAACGGGCATCTTTAATCACACTTTAGTGACTGGTATTTTCCCTCTGACTGGAAACTGGCTAAAGTGTCACCAATTTTTGATAATGGTTCTAAGTCTGACCTAAACAGCTATCGGCCTATATCTCTTATTCCTACCGTAGCCAAAATTTTTGAAAAAAAATTATCTATGACCAGCTATATCAATATCTGGATGAAAATGGTTTATTAAACAGCGGCCAGTCTGGTTTACGCTCGCTACACAGCACTCTCACTGCCTTGTTGGAGACAACGATAGCTGGTGTGTCAATATTGATAGAGGTCTACTTAATTGTGTAATCTTTATCGATTTGAAGAAGGCCTTTGACACTATTCACCACGCGATAATTCTAAAAAACTTAGTAAGTATGGCGTTGATCAAGACGCCCTGAAATGGTTTAAATCTTACCTAACTAAGTAAGTATGGCGTTGATCAAGACGCCCTGAAATGGTTTAAATCTTACCTAACTAACCGTATGCAAAGGTGTAATGTAAACAATCATCTATCAGTAGCGGGAGTCCACTAAATTGTGACGTACCTCAAGGGTCAATAATCGGTCCTCTTCTTTTCTTGATCTATATAAATGATCTACCAAATTGTTTGAATGTGGGCTCTCCTAGAATGTATGCTGACGACACTAATGTTACCATTTCTGCAGCTACTATACCTGATCTTGAGTCCCAAATCAATAGTGACCTGATGACCACACAATGAACATTCATATAGACGGCGTCCCAATAAACCAAAGCAATCAAAGCAAATATCTCGGGCTTATCATTTATGAAAATCTCTCGTGGAAGACCCACATTCATGAAATCCCCAACAAAGTATCCTGTGTTATCGGTGCTCTTAAGCAGGTCAGGCCATTTGTTTCAATGCACGCTGCAATTAAAATATACAAAGGTCTTATCGAGCCACACGTCGATTATTGCAGCGCTGTATGGGATGGCTTGACCCAACAGCTTAGTGATAAACTTCAAAAACTTCAAAATCGTACTATCAGAGTTATCACCGAATCTAGCTATGATATTAGTTCCAGATTTCTTCTTAACTCGCTTGGTTGGGACAATTAATCAGTTAGAAGGACTAAACAAAAGGCTAATTTAATGTACAAGTGCATTAATGATCTCGCCCCAGCTTATCTCTGTAATTGGTTTGACCTTAGAACATCGAATTACTATTTTCGCAACGCGAAGAAAAAATTAATGCTCCCCAAACCAAGAACTGTTTACCTGAAGCGTAGCTTTAGTTACAGTGGCGCTCTTCTATGGAACAATCTTCCTGAGGAAATAGGTACATCAAATTCCTTAGGTCTCTTTAAGAGAAGTTCCCATAGATGGTTTTCTGATCAGTACTCCCACACGGCAAATTTGTAAAACAGTTTTGAGAAATTTTAATTAATTTTCTATCTTAGGCTGATGTTTTTAACCGTGTATAAATAAAATTATAATAATAATAATAATAAAAATAATAATATAATTCATTTATATAGCGCTATTAATACTAGTTATTCATAGCGCTTTACAATTTTAAACCTTATACTAACTATAAAATAGTTTTTACAATTTCATCCTACTATACTAAATTCTACAATTATATATAATTAAAAAATAATTACTGATTACATCTTACACACTACAAAAAAAAAAAAGGAAACAAAAGAAAATACATAATAGTGTGCAAAATAATAAAGCAAATGCCCATCTAAAGATAGGCCATTTTAAAAAGCATTGTCTTCAGTCCTGATTTAAATGCTTGTATATTTGACGACATGCGCAACTGAAAAGGCAGTTCATTCCATAGCTTAGGAGCGCATACAGAAAATGCTCTATCGCCATAGGTAACAGTTGTCATTCATTCATTTTATCTCGGAGACGATAAGCAAGAACCAAGACAATCACATCCAGGCCGATGTTGACACCTTGGTCAACCGCACTACCGCGGACAAGTTTTAACTAAACGAGTCGAAACGTAAGGAACTGCGCACTAAGAATTCCACGTCATCCCGCTGCGTTGTAGTTAACGGCATGCCTATTGAATTAGTTATTAGTGCCAAAATACTAGGCCTCAACTTCTCTAGTGATTTAAAATGGAACTGTTTCTATTATCATGAAAGCTAAGAAGCTATCTATCTAACTATCTAACTATCTATCTATCTATCTATCTATCTATCTATCTATCTATCTATCTATCTATCTATCTATCTATCTATCTATCTATCTATCTATCTATCTATCTATCTACTTACGATAACGATAGCTATAACTAGTGTTTTATATATTATGTTATGGGAGGTTTGCTAAGCACGAGTGCAACTCTTACGCTTCTTTCGTACCTAGTAACCTCCCCTGTGCATCCGTATCTCGATGGTTGCACGCTGCACGTTTACCATTTCTTAATTGTAACAGCATTTACGGCATTTTACTACTTCTTTCAAATTTTTTAGCGAAGCCCCACGCGCGCGCGCGAGCGGAGCCCGATAGCTAAGAAAATCTATCCATTCGAGAAAATTTGGTGATTACGGACCGTGCACCGACCGTCCGTCCGCACCACAGGGAAACCAATGTTTAACTCACACTTTCTAGCTACTTTGGGAGCCTGTAACCTGATATTGTACATCTATGTTGTGATTGACATCTGTCAAAACAACAACAAAACGCGGGCTTAGGTGTCTTTAATCTTTAGTCTTTAATCACAGTTCGTAACCATACATAACTGATACAAATGAACTAATACTAACATATACAATCGAACAAGAATACAAAAATGGTTAACAGGACGGTAGTAGGGGGAAACCAAATTACCATGCTAAGACATACCCTCCAAAAAAGAAAAAAGAAAAAAATAATTAATTAATTAATATATAAATATATATTAAAAGACTATAAATTAGACTATAAATTATAAACCTAGATGCCTGATAATAATGCATAAACTTATATTAAAGACACTATACCTAGTATTTTAACGTAAATTTTGAGCGAAGGTACTTAATCAGTGAAACTTTAAAAAACTGAAGACTAGGAGATGACATTACTTCAGAAGGCAAAGAGTTCCAATCATTAATATATCTATGAAAAAATGAGTATTTAAAATAATTTGTACGGGCAACTTTAGGCCTTATTTTATACTCATGCTTACTTCTAGTTCAAGCTATTCCAATAATATCAAAGTAATGAGGGCAATTGATATCACAGTAACCAAATATAATCTTATACATTTGAACTAGGCTAAGATATTTCCTTTCAGTTCTAAAGAGTCCCATTTTAACTCTAGAAGTCTCTCAGGATATTCTTTGTCGGGGCCACACATTAGTCGGGACGCTCTTCTCTGAATTGCTTCGATTGCCTTGGTGTGCCTCACCAGATAAGGGTTCCAGACTGGGCAGGCAGACTCGAGGATAGGTATCACTAGCGCCGTGAAAGCTGTCTTGATACCAGTCTTGTTTGAATAACCAAATGTCCTTTTAATCAAGCCCAACACCTTGTTAGCTTTAGCACAAATTGAGTTAATGTGATAATCCCATGATAAAGACGACTCCAACCATGCAAAGTCTCAGGTGTTTTTGGTGGTCCACTTCCGGTAGTAAGATGTTATTCAACGAATATTGACATCTTATTGGATTAGGTATCGACCCATCGAGATCGACTATTTTTTTGACGTTATCCGATGACAAGTTACTAGTTTTCAAATGATCGCAGGCTCAAGTTCATGTTTTTAAAATGCATAGAAGCAAGTTTTGTTTGCGAGTCTCACTTTTTGCCACACTATTAAAATTTTGATTTCAAACTGACCTCGGAGGCAAAATTCAGCCAGACATCGATTAATATCGATTTTCGATAAAATTCGATAATGACTTTTTTATCGATTGTTATTGATTACTATGGATTATTATCGGAAAAGACTTAAGTCATTATTCAGTAGAAGTTAAACAATAACACGATGTTGTCCGTACGAGACATTCAGTCGTGATATTTTGCACTTCTTTTCATTGATAAACTACTGAAAGACCAAAACCCTTACAGGAACAAATTCTCTTTGGTTTTATTTTTAGCTTAAGCGCAGTTCATAATATGGAAAGAAATATCACTGCGAAAGTGGCGGAAAATAACTCTGTCGCTGTAGCAACTCCTTGAATATAGAGCATAATAAACAACAAAATCAGTGTTCTTATAATTTCAACGAGTCGCATTGAATGGACATGTAAAGATCTATTAAAACAAACCAGGAAACGAAAGAAACAAAAAAAATGAAGTCTGCGCCTGGAGTAGTTGCTGAAGTCATCAAAAATAAAATGTGTTAAACTTAAGTCGGTCTCATGGGTGTTGCTTGTCAAATCGCATCGTCATGTTCGGAATATTCAATTCAAGACTATTGCTTGTTATCGATTGTTATCGATTTTTTAATCGATAATAATCGATAAATTATTTTTTCTGTGACTTCGATTTCTATCGATTTCCCATATCAATCGACATTTTCAGCGGATTAAATCGATTTATATAGATGATATCGATTGATTTCCGATATCGATTTCGATCGATTAACTACGTCTGGTATACAGAACATTAAAGGCCTTTAGACATTTTCTGATCGCAAATAGAAAGGAAACTTTCCGAAGAATATTTAGCTATAATTTTGGCTATAAAAAGAAAGCTTTGAGCGATTTTCTTGCCTCGAGTTTATCTCGAAATATAGTAAACACTGGGAAGCCGGCTTAAAACTGCCAGGTCTAAAATACTAGTCACAATTCCACAGGTCAAGAGTACTGGTCAGTGCTCCATCGATAAATTACTAACCCACACAGATTCCCCTCTATCTAATAGAGCATTTTGTTAAGACAAGTTAAGAGATTAGGGCTAGGAGACAGTTTTAATGCTGTTTATCTATCTGTATCATGGTGACCTGTACTCTGACCTGTGGAAAAGTGACCTGTAGTTTAGACCCGCTGTGCCTTTTGTTTTCAGTCGTACACGAACATCGCGTGCAGGGGTACTCAAAATGCCGCGTGCATCAAAGGCTTTTAAAGGTTACACATAATAAAACCATAAATAAAAGAATAAACATAATAAATTGTTTATTAAGTTGGAGCGTAACTCTAATAATATTTACACAGCTCGCACCGCAAATTTGGCGCTTGTCAAAAGTGAGAACCGGCTGGCACTACAGGTGATTTTGGAAAATTTTTGAACGTTTTCGCTTAAAGCCCATTATTATCCTGCATGCCACATAGGAGCAGATTGTTCTGACTGAACAGTCCCGACATTATGGAATTCTCTTCATGAAAACGTTTTGTGGTCAATTCTAAAGGAAGCGCGTGCTTCGATCGTCCTGAATATTGAATGAGTGTAATTTGTCATACAAAATTGTGAAAAACTGCAGAATTATAGGTTTAAATAGGGCAAAAAAGAACAAATTCTGTCCGAGGTCTGTATGATAAAAAAACAACCCCTCGTAGTAGTGTTTACTGTATAAAAAGTATAAAAGCCTGGTTTACGCCACAAGATTTGTTGGCAAGATTTTGTAAAGTAAACTTGTCGAACACAAAAAAATCCGGCCTTATATATTATTTTGGCCTTTATTAGACAGAGGAATGCAACCTATAAATTACACCGTGTAAATTGATTGCCACCCAGAACTATAGTGTTATATAACCCGACCTTTATAGCATAAAATTGTATTTCGGGGCTGTCCAATTAACCTTATAAAATAAAGAAGGTGTAGGTGGGCGACTGGGTTATTTTGTTTGGGTAGAATTTGTTTTCCAGGCCTAATCTACTATGATCGAAGATGACTGCTATTTTGTGGGTGTACTTGTAACACTATTAACTCGATGTAACATTTTTATCACTATTGGGCTGTTTGCAAATTGTTTTTCTCTAAAATCACTTAGCCTTTCCCTCGAACGTCACATGAATGTGCCCTAAAGTTAACTGATTTGTGGATTACAAGTTTTTGTTTGATTTAAATTATTATCAATTTATTAACGTGAGCTTCGCTTTAACCCTGGCTAAATCTATATATTAATACTAGTTGCGGCGTTTTGTGAGATGGATTAATGGCAGCTATGAATTTTGTAATCAGAGCTGCAAATTGCACAAATTCTTGGAACAGAAAATTCGCTTTCATGCATCTCTTTTTCTTCCCCTCCTCATTTTTCCGTTTGTTTTTCTTGGTGCAATAACTCAATCGGAAACGCTTGCTAGCGCTTTGCATCTAGCCTGCGTAAGCTTGCGTACTAAAAATTTGTCAAATCTTGCAAGAGAACGTTTTTCTAGGACGAGTGCTTGTTTCTGTGCGAAAGTGAGGCTAATGCGGGTCACTTCTCATCAAGAAGAAAAACATAACTGAGAAAAGTGCGGATATTAGTTGCCGAAAAAAGGAAAATTTGAAGCGATGAAAGGTTTCGGAGGTCTCAAAACTTACTGGCAGGCTTATTCTGTATCTGGTAAGTGAAAATGAATTGTTAAAGCTAAATCAGTTTCGTTGTTGAGAAATAACCCCAATTCTACCTTACAATTGCTCTAAAAAGGCCTCTAATTAACCCATCATAGATCACAAATGATGATGTTCTGACCTAGAGAAAACGATCTTTTTACAAGATGCTTGAATTTTTATTTTGATTTATATTCAGTTTCACGTCATATTTCTACGCATTACTTCAAGCACAGAGAGTCTCCTTTTTTTGTTAGGCCCATTTTTACATTCATACAAGATAAAGTATAGCTTAAGGAAAATGTTCGTTAACATACAATCTTTGTCTGACATTTTAAAAGCCTAATAGGTCTACATGGAGGAGGAGCATGACCATACATAGATATAAACGATATACGAACTTCAGGTGAGGTCACCTGTGATTTTCAGAGTTTTTTAGTGCTGAAAAAATGAAACCATCCAGTCACAAAGGAATACACAGTTAGGAGAGCTAGATAAAAGAAAGCTTTTGGTGCTGTTTAAAGGAAATAACCCAAACAAAGCCTTGCATTGAGATGATGCAATTCATAAGAGAGTGTGGGGACTGGACCGAGTTCCCATTCAAATCTTCTCCCGTTTTACGGGAATTTTGGTGTTTTTCTTCAGGTGTTCGAAATTCTAGAAAGCGATATGTGTCAATGTAATTTTACGATGGCACTTTGTTCCTTTGGAGCGGTAAATGATCAGTGCGGTGCCAAGTCTTGGGCTGGGCAAGAAACATGAATGCGTCCTTTGTTGTCTTCCGATATTGACATGACAGCATGGTTGAAGGGCAAGTAGAAGGGTTCAAGTGTGTTCAAGGCAAGAGGAAGACCTGGTAATACCAAAGAGGTGATTTAAAAGATCAGTTAGGGATCATACACGCGCACAAATTGCTTTTATCGCGATTCAGGGGACAACTGTACCGCCACCGAAATGATCCCCACCATCGAAATGATCTCCGCCACCGAAATGACCCCCAGTCACCACCGAAATGATCCCCACCACCGAAATGATACCTATTCGCAATCGAAATGATCCCGTCTTAAATTTTCGGAACCTTGGCTTAAATGGACCTGGGACTTTGCTACCTATTCTAAATTCTTCGTTTATTCATGCAAACACGATTCTAAACAGAGGAAAATAGAGAAAGCAATTAGACTGATAACAGTTCTATACACTGATTAAGAAGATTAATTTTCTTGCAAAAATATGAAAAGAAATTCGAAGAAATAGAAGACATAAGTGAAATGCATCTTTTGAACAAGTATTGTCTAGTGTTAAACCAAAAAAAAACAAGCAAACAATTTACTGCAAAATAAAGAGCGGTAAAAAGGTAAATTACACACCGTAAAAAAGATGCAATATAAATAAATAAAAAGCACGCTCTAAATTGTTGTCCAGTTTTTGTAGTCCTCTTAATTTCATTCCCAATATTCCGGGGATCATTTCGGTGGTGACCGCCGGTATCATTTCGGTGGTGGGGATCATTTCGGTGGCGGAGATCATTTCGATGGTAGGGATCATTTCGGTGGCGGCACAGGGACTCTTCCGATTGAAGAGAGACGGCTATATTTAATTTGCGATCTTGTCGTCTCATATTGTTTATGATTGATTGATTCCCTTGTTAATGCACCTATCAATGTAAATCTCGTGGGGGGGAGTGCGGGCAAGGGGAGGGGATTTGATTCCTGGGACTATCCCCGCTGTCAGGCTTTTGATCGTGTGAAGCGACCCCGGGGTCGGGACATTTGACTTTGACCGACAGAAGCCTGGTATCAATTCAGAAGCAGTTACCAAGTCCGTTCCTCGAGGCTTCCTGAAAGTCACGTTGTTGGAGAAAGGTATGAAGTTTTCATTTGCTTTAATCGCCATAATCCGATACTTTAAACTGTCATCTAAACAGATAATGTCTATTTTGAGGAAGCTTTTATCTTCAAGTTCCCATCTGATTGTAAAACTCGATTGAAATCGAATTCCACCATGAAAGTCAGAGGATTTTTTATGGGTCACTGATCCGACCTGTTCCGACATGTTGAGCAGATGTTATAAAGCATTTTACGTTTTATTAATATTATATACCACGGTCAATCTTCCTGGAGTGATTTTGTTGTTCAAGATAAGAGATGCTAGTGGAGAGAGAAAATACTTAATTACAGCGAGTAATTTAATGGAGCTTCCGTTAATCGTAAATAAAAGTAGTAACAACGTGTTTGAAATGTTATTTTATTCATTTTATATAGTATTATAGCATTGTTTGTTTAGATTTTTTCCCCTGGGGTGGGGGCTTTTTTGACACTTTTGATTGACCTTTCGTTTCCCACCCTGGGGAATTTGATCGAAAAATTTACATTGATAGGTGCATTAATTTCCTTGGTTCTTACGAAGAACACCAAACATTCAACAAATTTGTCATAGCGATCTCTTTATCAAAAAAAAAACAAAAAAAAAACAAGAGTAATAACTTGAAGGCTGTTTTTTGTCTACTCGAGCTGTTTGTTCACATTCAGCTTGTCACATGCACACGCTTATTACGCAATCACAATTGAAAGTAATTTTTTAACCAAGAATGTTATCGAAACAAGATATTTTCTCGCTTAAAATGTCAATTTCATCTAAAATGTCCAAAATGGAGGGCCAGTTGATATAATAACAATTGCATCATCTCAATGCAAGGCTTTGTTTGGGTTATTTTCTTTAAACAGAAACAAAAGCTTTGTTATCCAGCTCTCCTAACTATGGATGGATGGTTTCATTTTTTCAGGTCTAAAGGACTCGAAAAATCGCAGGTCACCTCGACACTGCTCACTGTAGCTCGTATATCGTTTGTATCTATGTATGTATGGTTATGGTCCTTTGCTAATGGGTATTTACAACAGCTATTCACGCTATTAAAAAGTCGGGCGAAGATTATATGTTAAGGACGTTTTCCGTAAGCTTACTATATTGTGTACTACTTGAAAATAAAATACACTTTACTATTTTGAAAATATTTAAAAAATGAAAATATTTAGAGACTGTCTATGCTTGAAGTAATGCGTAGAAATATTACGTGAAACTGAATATAAAAAAAAAATTCACGCATCTTGTAAAAAGATCGTTATATCTAGGTCAGACATCATCATTTGTGTTCTATGATGGGTACTAGGTATTCAAAAAAAATATTCACCTTTGTTTTGCTAAATCAGGGTGTTTTTGGGCTAATCAGAGGCCTTTTTAGAGCAATTGTAAGGTAAGAGTCGGTGTATTTCTAAACACCGAAACTGATTTGGCTTTAGCAATTCATTTTCACGTACCAAATACAGAATAAGGGCCTCCTGTCAACAATTTGGTTTGTTTATGGCATGAATTATGCTCGAAATTCCATTTTGCATCGCTTTAGAGAAGCATGAAGTGTTTGTTCCAAAAATTGAATAAAGCTTAAAAAGCCAAATTTTTCTCAACTGATTTTGATAACTGGGTGACTAGGGTAAATAAATAAAATAATGGCATAGGTATGGAAGTTATGCAAGAAGGAAGGTAAATACACTGAATTTTTGAAAAATGGCAACTTTGAGTTGTAATTTTGACATCAATTTTGGTCAAACTCTAGCCCCAATGGGTTTTCCGCACCGTCAAAACGGCAGTCTTTCTTCTGAAAAATATCTTTGAATTCGTGTTTAATAGGGCTCGATCAACTTTATACAGGGCGCGCTGGCGGAAGTCCTAGGGGAAAGGGTTTTAATAAAATATTATCGATACTTTCACAGTGTGTTGCACGTTGCGTAGTAGTAACAAAACAGCCTGGGGCGTAGAGGGTCCCGAGTTCGATTGCGGATATAATCTGATTTTCTTCCTCGCTTCTTTTCTTTTTTCTCTTTTCCTTTTCGTTCAGTTTTCTTTCTAGTTCCTTTTTAGTTCTTTTTTGTTTTGTTTCTTTACATAGAGTAGCTTAAGTTTTTTAAATTTATAAATTTTCTTCCTTATTGCCTTATTTCCCTTTCAACTTTTTGTCCCTTCCCCCGAAGTCCTTCGCATGCTCCTGCGATTCACGTATTTCTAGTATGGTAGAATTCATGGTCAAATTCAGTTGGAAGCACAATTTACCAAAGGGGTTTTATTGCACTTTAAAAATCTCCCTTGGAATGCAGTATTTTTGATTCTCAAAGGGCAAAAAATGAGACTCCCCCTGAAACTCCAAAGCTAAAAGTCAGAGAAATGAGCCAAAGTGGCTTTTGAAATATCTCATCACACTCAATTTCTGTGCCAAGTCTCAGCCAAATCGGTTGACCACAACTTTTGGCCCCGGGAACACTTTCTCGGACAGTGACACTTAAACATTTATTTAATGATTTTGTTGTACTTCTATATGCATAATAAAAACCAACGATCTATTGAACACTGTCACATCTCGTTGCGACTGTCCATGTGATCACAGTTCTGTGAAGATTAAAGTCGATCTCATTGGTTTAGATGTAGTCTGATAAAAAGGTCAAAGTTTAGCTGGAACGTTAAATCCTAGGGCTCAGTATTAGCCTACATCCCACCTAGCCGGCGAGAAACCTGGTAAGTGTGCCATTTCACATTGGTAAGCCTGTGATACGGACAGACAGATAGATGCCGTACAGTCGTGATAACCTAAAGAAAAAAAGCTTGACTATTTACAATATCTTCTTGCATTACAAGCCTCATTATTAGCCTCCTTAATAGTAAGGTACAAGTGATTAGAATCTGTTAAGTAACTTGTTGGCGTAGAAGCATTATCTATGTTTTAAGTTGGTCTCCCATTCCCCCAATTTCTCTTCCTTTTCACCATTAGTTTACATAATTTTACTTTTTCGTTCACTGCGCGTGGCTCTGAGGAAAGAAGGACGACCGCTCACGGTCTACATTTTGAATTTATGTAATATATATAATTGAGCCTCCACAAAGTTTAAAGTGAAAGATTAACGATATCGAAACTTAATTCATTTTCTCTTACTAAAATAGTCCTTTGTCGGTAATAATGGATTCTTGAGGAGAATATTCATCACGTACTCAAGGAAATAGTCACATATTTCCTGGCCGATATTTGCTGTTTAATTGAGCCAGAGTAAAAGTTTGCAAATTCTGAAGGAAAATGTGTAATATTTACAAACAAACTGAACAAAAAATGTAAGGCCTGGTATTGCCAGTGGAGTTGGTGCTGTAGTTAAAACTTCTATTGGAACCAAGTATCCATATTGACCTCAATATTGAAGATTGGTTGCTTATGCAGTATTTTTGCGGGAGACCTTTTGTGGTCACTTAATTTTAACACTACTCTGGCTGTACTTTAAAGCGACTATCTGGTGACATTCAATGAGTGCTAATTGATTTTAATTGCTTTGAATTTGGCGTCGGATGGGTAACATACCCGATAAATTGACTGATAGTGAAGTCAGTGTAGGTTTAGCGTTTGTCGTGGTCTAAAATTGAAACTTTATATTTAATTGTATTAATTGGACCGTGTAAGTCTACATTGGGCAAATAATATACAAAATCTGACTAAAATATAATATTTGAATTAATTCATGGGCGAATTATTTAGTGTTTGCACAAAATAACTAAAAAGATATCAAGGAAAAAAAGTCCTCTACGCCTCAGCAAAACTATCATGTGCATTTTAAATCGTTTTTAAGCAAAGGGTTAAAGACTGACTTAAAAACACACAAAAAAGAAACATGTATGATTGCATGGATGCGCCAAGGTCAATCGGCCGCCACCCTGGTTACATAGACGTCAGTCACGCCCGCTACAAGACAACCTCGGATTCTTTTCTTCCATAATCAAGGCTTCTTGGAAAAATAAGTTTAGGAAAGAAACCGAGCATTAAGCGGAAGAAAAAAGAACCAGCTGGCTTCATTATTCGGTTTACGGTTTACATTATTCGGTTTACGGTTCAAACACTGTAGATCACTTTCGAGCCAATGTGGAATATCGACCTGCCCCTAACCTGCAGAACCTGGAGGAATAGGGACAGTCTATTTACTGATGATGTAGTGCCAGATCCAGACCTTGAGATAAGGCCGGTGGGGGGGGGGGGGGGGGAGTTGGGACCTTCGGGCCTCAGTTTGGTTTAAAAATAAGGCGGGTGGCGGCTTCTCCAGACCCCTCCCGTGGATCCGCCACTATGATGATACCTTTTACGTTAGCGCCACCGCTCTGACTGTTGTTAAGGATCAGTGGGAACTTTCTAATAGGGCGACATGGACTAAAGATCATCCAAAGAAGCCAAGATACATGGTTATTGGTACTCGACAAAAGCTGTCCCCCTGAGTAGAAAGTGCTCTGCCGCTGTGATTGGATGTGCAGCAGTTAGACCAAACTCAAGAGGAACGTCTTTTTATAGGTCTGGATACTCGACCCCTACCTTTCTTGGCCATTCCATGATGTAGCTCTAAAAAACGCGTTGCCGTTCTGGCTCACCATTCCAGTTAAATATTGTGTAATTTAAAATTTTTGAATTAGACTGAGTATGCTGTGAAGAACTATGCAGATCGAGGAGGATGTTATCTACTGAGGCCGATAACAGCCTCGGAAATCTGCTTTATTCTTCTTAACATACAAAAGCCGAATTCAGTAATTGTTTTATGAGAATGTATTTGTTAAGAATATTTCTAAGTTCTTTACAACCTTACCCCCTCGCAGACGTTCTTCAAAACATTGGCCTGTTTCTCGGCACGGTTTTAGGACTCAAACCGACTTTTTTCTGGCAGATACTCCTTCAACAGTAGATGACATCCATCCAGCAATGTTTTTGGCGTATTCCTCGCATTTTTTCCCCTTCAGGTGTAGTCAGAAACTCGACTATTTCGTCTTCGGATGGCTGGAATTCTTTCGCCATTTTTTCTAGTTTACTCACCCATAAACAGCTTGCTTGCTGCACCGCTGCCTGAAAACGAGGTTACGATTTTACATTGGGGCAATATACTTACATACATAAACACATACATACATACATACTTTATTGCATAGCTCCCCCTTGGGGACTCTTCCGCCATACACATACGAATTAAAATAACATGAAATAAAATAAACTAGAAAACTATTTACATTTCAATGATAAAATGACGAATTGCCATAAATAATAATGAACGTTAATTTTAAAGGCTATTTACATTTCAATAATAAACTATCTATGAATTAAAAAGATATTTAAAAATTCTCTTTTTAAAAGCGTTAAAATTTCCAGTGTCTCTTATTTCTTTAGCTATACTGTTATAAAGTTTTGCCCCACGGTAGCTGAAAGACTTTGGCCAGTGGCCAGCCTATACCGAGGCAGCGTAAGGTCTTTGTTCTCTCTTGTGACTCTTTGCTGAGTTTTTGCGCGATATTGGAAGCGTCTGTGAAGGTAGCCAGGTGTTAGGTTCTTTAAGCATTTGTACACCATCACTAGATCGTTAAAAAGCAGTTTATCCCTTACGTTAAGCCATTTAAGGGACTTCAGGGCTTCTGAAACATGATCGTATTTTCTTAAACCAGCCACGATTCTGCAAGCATAGTTCTGAACTAGCTGAAGGTTTCTAACGCTCTTCTTGCTCGTGCTACTCCATACCGTCGAACAATAAAATAATTTGCTGAAAACGAAAGCATTTATAAGATAGATCAATGTGTTTTTATCTAAGAGATGCTTTATCCTATTAACTCTCCTTAGTTTAAACATACAGTCAGAGGCAGTCTTAGTGATATGTTCGTTAAAGTTAAGATGACAATCTATATACACTCCCAGGACCTTTGCAACTGTTACAGGCTTGATTTGAGTTCCCAGCATTGTCGCACTTAGTAAGGGGGTAGGTATCGATGGATTTTTGTGAAGAACTTGCCTATGTATTGTGTGTCTGTTTGGGAAATTTGTAATGCAGGGCTATTGCATGATGACATTTTTGAAATTCAAAAAAGATGTTCGCGTATTAATATCATCTGTATTGAAAGTTGACTATTTCTGTTTTGGACGTGCATCGGAGGGAGAGAAGCGACGACCGGAAATGCGTCTGCTGTTCGCAGGCTAGCATCGGATAACCTCTCTGAGAAACTGTTATCTTTGAGTACCACAATTCATAATACAAGAACTCAGTTGTCTCAGTATCGGCTGCCTATTCCACGTACCAACTATAGGAAGCGAATGCTTATTTATAATGCTGTTAAACTGAGGAACAATGTTAGTGACAATTTTTTTTAAACTTTTTATTTCAATTTCTATCAACATTAACACAAACACAAAAAAAAATTACGATACTTTACAAATACATTACAATACATTGTATTACAGTCGTGTTGCAAAAGTACAATAAAATGCGAGTCTAATGTTGAGTATAACCTTACTAGCTGAATTTAGATATAACTAGCGAATAAACATTTTCATACCTTGTAACGAATTAATGTGATTAGCAAACTGATATGAAGCTGTTTGAAAAATTTTTGGCGGGTTAGTTTAATATTTTTGTAGCTAAGAAGCAAGACATAGATGTAAGAAAAAAAAACACACACACACACACACACACACACAAAGATAACACGAACTGACAAAGCATGCCGCCTTAATACACGGAAAGAGCGGAAACAAAAACATCTATTTTGTAAAATCTATTTCCTGTGCGAATGTTGTTGTCAGCTAAGTGTGCAGAGTTAAACACTAATTTAAAGTATTGGAATTTTCGTTAACCAAATATAATTATGCAAAAAATTACTCCCTAGCCGGAGTGTTAGAGTTATGCTGTGCGGAATTCGATAAACCTCGCGCGGGAATAAACTTTCCGTCAAAGGCTCCTTTTACCTCCATTTCGCTTTTCATCTTCTTGAATTCTTCGTTCCGTACTGTATTCTCCTGGCCATTTTCGTCCAGGTACTTCAGGGTGGCGGGGTAAGCAATGAAAACCTTTCTTTCCTGCCCCATCTTCTTCTGTATATGTTTTTTTATAGGGAACGAGCTCCTTTCGTCGTTCTTGTGTTCTCTTTGCGAAATCAGCATCAATACCAATTAAGTTTCCTTGGAAGGGATTATCCTTTATTCTAGCAGCGGCGTTAGAGAGGATCTTAACTTTATCGGTGTATCGTAGCAACGCTACATGAATGGGTCTTGGCTTTTTCTTGCCGGAGTTTTCGCTCGCCTTGTTGGTGTACGGTGAGCACTTTCTGTTTCAACATGTCCACATAGGATCTCTAGGCCCATGTGGGTGGCTATCAAGTCTTGAATGAATTCTGCAGATTCTTGTCCATCTGCTTTTTTCCGGTACATTATAGAATACAAGGTTGTTTCGCCTTGATCTGTTGCGTAATTCCTCCACTTCGTTTTCCAGTTCCTCAAGCTTCTCTTTCTCCGCTTTCTTCTCCAAGTCTTGTTTTATTTCTGCTACATCACTGTTAACAGAGTTAAGGCCTTCTTCCAATTTCGCGACATTACCTTTAATATCCTTTATATCGTATTCAATAGTACTCAGTCGCTCGTTCATTTTGTCAAGCACCTTCAGCTTTTCTAGCTTCACTCGGTTTTGGTGGCATTCTGTAGAATGCAGCGCTTATTAACTTTTTCTCCAAAAAATGCGGCGCTTATTTTAGAGCGTAGCTTAATACCATAGCAGGACCGCTTAGTACCGTATTTACTCGAATAAGCGCCGCGGCGCTTATTAACTCCCCTACCCCCAAATGCGGCGCTTATTTGAGGGCGGGGCTTATTCGAGTAATTACTGTAATTGGCAGCTTGAGAGTTTATTACATTTAGGACTTTATTACATTTAGGACCGTTTATTACATTTAGGCCTTCTACACCCTTCATGGCTCCGGTTACGATTTTAGCTGCCTCATATTGCACATGCCCGAGGAGATCGCTCTCACTTTCAGTACATCTATCCCATAATACATCAGCGTATTCCATTAGAGGACTCACCAAAGATATGTAAACTTTTCTTAAAGTAGTCTTATCAACCTTGTATTTTATACCTTTCAGAATATTAAGCCTCTCAGAGGCTTTATCATAAATCTTAAAGATATGGGCTCTCCAAGAAAAGTTGTTGTAAAGAACAATACCTAGATGGGTGTGCTGTGAGACTTCGATAATTTTTTTATCGCTGCATAATATATCCGAGTTAAGTGGCTTCATACGTTTTACTGAGAAGGTCATACATTCCGTCTTCGTGGGGTTGATAGTAACAAGCCACTCTCCGAGCCCAGTCTTCGATCTCAGAAAGATCATTGTTAAGTTTAAGCGAAGAAGTGACTGGGTCATCTACTATGTCAAAAAAGGAGGTGTCACCAGCATACGAAAGGCATCAGACTTAAGTTTATCAGTGACTTCGTTAATAGAAATTAAGAATGATAGTGGACCAAGCACAGATCCTTGAGGTATTGCTCCGGTATTGTTCGATGACTGTCGATCAATGACCACTCGCTGCTTGCGATGAGAGAGGTAATTCGTAAGTCAACCTAGATGAGGGTCTCTGATACCGACGGATTTTAAGTTAAAGAGAAGACCCTTGTGCTACACTCCATCGAAAGTTTTGCTAATATCAAGATAAACCATTCTAACTTCTTTGCCGCGTTCGATACCAGATATCTGTTAAATGTATTTAAAACAAGTAAGAGAATCACCTGACTAATTAATAACTATTTTAAGAGTGAAATGATGTCCATTTCTATAATCAAGATGTTAAACAGAATTTTTCATCAAAAAGCAATAAAATTTTAACCTGCAATTTTAGAAATAGTACCTTTAATATTGTTAAATGTTCATTTTCTGTTAATAAACATGAAAATAAGATGTAAAATTTGTCAATCGACCTATAAAGTTAGGAAGAACAGATCAAAATCACTCAGGCTTGACATTCACTGGACCCAAATTTCCTTTCAGCAAGGACGTACGTAAGTGTGCAAATTAATTTGGTATCAGTAGTAAAACAAAAAAAAAACGCGTCACTGGAACAAATTCAGAAGAACACTCCGAGGAATATAAAAAGTCTGACCAAATAAACGTTTAAGAAGAGCCTGAACATCAAGCAAATTAAATTACTCCTACTGGTAAGACTTTAAAAGAAATACAGCTGGTTTTATTTTGGATCAATGTACTTTCTTCCACATGAGAAACTTCGTTTCGCAATTTTCTTTACAAGAATGCTCGCCAATTTAATTAATTTATTGTTGTAGACATGCGTGATCTTTGATGACGGTACACGGCATAACCAATTTATGACTGAAAATATGGATTCGATTTTTAATATTCCAAAAAGCTGTACATAACCAGTAAAAGTAGATATTTTGGACAAATTGTTCTATGTCGATGATAATAGCTTCTCTCCTAATATTCTGTGGTTATCGTCACTTACCGAAAATGCTATTTCCCGCTATCATATATGCAGGGTTTTTTAACATGCATTGCTGTCATGACAACAGTAACGTTATCGTATTGCCCTCCTCTATGAAGGAATTAGAATGTCCAAGACTTTTACGACTTTTCTTTTTGCTGACTGTAATAAGTCAGCTGGGCACATATCAGTTACTAATTATTCCTTGGGGGGGTTACGACAATTATAAATAGACATTTTTTTTAAAAGGTTATCGGTTCACTTCATGGAAATGCCATCTTTGAAAAACTGGTGCAATAGTTTTATATGTGGAGATAACATTTATCCGTAAATTAAGATCCAAGAAGGATAAGGATTATTTTAAAACTGATTTTTTTATTTTTCCATAAAACGCAATTAAGGGTAAAGACGAATTTGTACGTTTCAATCAGTTGAATTTGAAGGTGTTTTTCATCGCTGAAATGCTCAGTTTTGTCGGTGGAAACTATTTAAGTTTCTTAGGTAGCAACATTTCATAATAAAAACATATCATTATGTCAAGCGAAAGTGCTTTTTAACTTTGCTACTATCCTCATTTTTTTTATGAAATTCAGCTTCCTCGTTCTTTTTTGTCTCTGGAACTGATGTCATGAAGATTTGAAATGCTGACTCAAAGGGAGTAGACGTTTCCAAATATCAAACAAAAATTTCCAAAAATAGAGATGTTTTCTATAAAAAAAAAAAAATAGGAGAAATTCCGCATGGTTTTTATGGTACCTCGGGATGAAAGAAGATGTTTTTAAAAGGCAATAAAGGAATGGCTCAAAACCCAGGCTAGCCCGAATGCTATATTTAATGACGGCGACTAACTTACCTAATTTTAAAGAGAAGTATTAATACCGTAAGGCCTGTATCGTAGGGTTCAGTTACTTGCGTATACTGGTTGCAGTCATTTCAAACAGACTAACTGGTGTCACTTTAGTGTTACTGTTAATTGACTTGCATTGTTAAGACACTGAAAAAAGTTGAGTATCGTGGCAAAGACTTTCAAATAATGGTAAAGGGACTTCACGAACAAAATAGACCCTTATGGGGGAAATCACTGTTTTTTGAACCTTTTGACCAAAACCTAGGATATAAGTTCGAGAAACTGGGCTCTACTGCAGTTTATTACTCAAAAAATCGATTCCTCACACGCATGCCCTAGATACATTTCTTTACTACTGTAGGTTAAACTTCAACTCAGTGTCTCTACTGAATTTTCAAAGATCTCTTAAACTTACAGCTGATCGCCATTTAGTTGTAAATTATTATTGTTTTTATACTTTAAAAGGTTAACGTCCTAATATGTGCACTTTGAGTAATATATTTAGTTAAGGAGATGTTCAGATTTGACACAAAATAATGGTTCAGTCTGGCGACACGAAACAATTCATCAGGGATGCATTTAGACTAAAAAACTGTGAGAATTAGACGCTGTTATTCTGGCTGTAGACAAGGATGTATTGATTGAGGATTCTTTTGCGATTTTTTGCGGTGCTTTTTTATTTGAGATATTTAAGAAAAAAGTGTTTTGTATTAATTGCATTGAAAACGCAAAAAACCACCAACGCAGTTTGAGGATATGTGTAACAAACAACCCTTTAGATTTATAAGTGTTTTTGACGTATTTCATTTGCCAAATATACGCTGAGTCGTCAGGTGTTTGTTTCTCCAAAAGACCTTTTCCGTTTAATCATTTGCAACACAGAGAGCAGCAACTTTGTTATATAATAGGCCTAAGCGAAGGAATTAAGTGTTCGCTTAGCCGGGCTCTGAAAATTTTCAATGACAGTTCTTATTTCATAATTTACGAAAAAATGTTACATTTCACCACACAATGCATTACAATGAACATGAGATTAGCTTCAAACACAACTGTTTCGTCCTGCTAAGTAAAAGCACGAATCAAATTATCGCTAAACGAAGTAAATTTACCTGTGAAAGAATTCCAAATCTAGACACACATGGTAAGTTTTATCAACAATATCACTGACCGCAGCCATATATAGTACTTGCAAGATCACTTGACGTCAATACTGTCTCTTCTTGCAGCGTAACGAAATCATATAATTTTTTTTAATGGGATCATTGATCTGCATTTTTAAATCAGGAAGGAACGATGCTGTTATTAACACTCCTTTATCGCTTTTCATTTATTAAAAAAGACGAAACATTAGATAATGGAATAACAGTGGACTCAATGACTATTCCAGAAAGCATATACCGAGAGATATTTCACAGCGAAAGCAATTTTTTGTAAGATTGGCTTCGGCGGTATTTGTGTCTAACAGTTTGGGGACTGTCGCCTTGGTTACAAAATATCGTGACTCAGCTTTAGAAGTTCGCGCCCTTTTTGCACCAGCGACATGGTTATCTACACAAAATCAATTAACTTGATCAAGCAATGATGCGTTGTGAATTCTTTTAGAAGCAGTAGCTCATTCTTCGCTAGAATCGCTCTCTTTCGGCCCATCAATTGTTATGTTTTTTAGTTTATGCACGTCTTCAATACAAAACTACTCAAACAAGCAGGTATCTTAAAGGGAACACTTGTTATATGCTAGGAAATGACCAATAAATTCACTCTACCGTCCATTTCAAATTTACTTTAGAAGTATGCTGTCCTACTTAATATTTAAATTACATGCTGTTTGTAACGAATATAGTTGAGTGTTAAAAATTGGCGCCCCTTGAATATCATTTAAAATGAAGGTAAATCGTCGCCAAGTAAAGATTGTTCCTTTTAATCCAAACAGCCAGCACGAAATTGAAATCCCTCAGTAACAAGTCATGCAACGTTAGCAATCGTGATCACATCTTTTCGTGATGTTTTATGATTCAATGCGGCTTGGTTGCTGAAAGAAAACAATGGTATTATTTGAACTTCCTGAAAAACTAATTGTTCTAAGCTGCTGTTTGTTTAATACCTCTTAGTGCAATATTAATACTACAACGCTTGACTAAACTCTTTAACTGAATAGTTACTATTGACGCCAATCTACGTCATTACACTAAGTACATGAAGGCTTTATAAAGCATCTTCACCTTCCACCCTTTGAACAGTTATTGTCATCTAAGTTCGAGTGCCAAGCTCTGTAACAATTTTTAGAGGTTCCGTTGGAGCAATGGACACATTTGCTTTTACAGGTAACAATTACGAGTCTTCTTTGTTTCTTCACGTACCCTTTCCTATTTTATTTGTGGAAACTTTGCTTCGTGGACTCGCGTGCCTGATTCATTTTGCCTGCTTTTTCCGGATAAATAAACAAATGCAAATATGTACTTTTTCGTGAGTGATATAGAGGAGGAAAGTGGTCAGTAGAAATTTTGAAGTTAAAAGATGAGTTTGAGGCAAAAATACGATTTGTTGGATCTATTTACTTAGGGTTCTTGAAGTTCTCCCTTCAATACTAAGAAATCATGGTTCCTCTTTTTCTTTAATTAGGTCAGGGAAAAGTTAACCAGCTCGGTGGAGTTTTTATCAACGGTAGACCTCTTCCAAAGTTGCTGCGATGGAAAATAATAGAACTAGCGCAGATGGGGGTGAGACCTTGTGATATCAGCCGCCAGTTACGAGTTTCACATGGATGCGTGAGTAAAATCTTGTGCCGCTACCAGGAGACTGGCACCGTTGATCCAGGGATAGTCAGTTTGAACAGGCCTCGAGACGTCACACCAGAAATCGAGGAGAAAATTGATCAATTCCGTAAAGAGAACGCAGGAATCTTTTCATGGGAGGTTCGAGACCGCCTGTTAAGGGAAAATGTCTGCAGCAAGAGTACCGTTCCCTCACTAAGCGCTATCAGTCAAATATTGAAAACCAAAATTGTTCAAGAAAATGCAGGGAGAGAGGAGGCCTTTATGAAGAAGTGCGATGCTGCCAGATGGCGCAAGAAATCAAGTGGAAATACAGATGAGGAGGATGAAGTAGATGAGCCATGTTCTCCTTCTAATGTTACCGTCAAGCAGGAAGAAGTAGATGATGAGCCACCTAGTCCAAAAGATGAAAATGCTAGAAATTCTTATTCACCAGGTAACAACTTTTGATAACTAATTACTGAAAGCATGTTACAGTGCCGCGGGGTATACTTAAATTAAGCAGGAATACCCTATAGGAGTTAGTCCTGACGTATGGATACTTTCGTTATTTACTATCGATTTAGGTAGGCTAATAACTTTTAACATTTCAATTAACCTTTAAGGTAGATAAATAAAGATTAACTCGCGCGAGAAAAATTACCATTGCAATAGCTGAAAATATTTCAACATCGCTGCTTAAGGTTATAAACCTCAAGAACACAAATCAAACGGTTATCAACACCAAAAATGGTTTATTTTTTACTACTTTGTCATGTAATGAAGATTTTGTATACGAATGATACTCCATCTAAATTGTGATATTGGTCACCAGTTGTCCAGACTCGTCGCATGTCAAATTTTATAACAGTTATTGTTCAATACGAAGCTATACTTACCAGTCAGGGGTTTTTCACCTAAGTTAGAGTTTTAAATAGTAATATTACTTATAATTTCTTCCTGTGCTTCAAAACGCAATTATAATCAGAACTACGCTCGACTTTTCCGCATCGCCAGGACTGAATGCTTATTAACCAAAGGAAACTCTTTCAGTACAATAACTTGACGTCATCAACTCAACAAACTTTCGAAAACAGAGGAAGTGTTTTTGAACCTTCATATCACGAGAAACATTTAACAGTCTGTGCATCTTTTGGCGTTTTGTCAGAGTCAATATTTTTTCATCTTTCAAAACGTTCCAACAAAACGAATCATTAATGAAGATAATTGCATTTGGTCTGCTGCTGAGAGTATAACCCGAGGGGGCGTTAATGAATCAGTTCTAACGAAAGCTTGCATGTGGTCCATCTATTCTCTATTGTCATGCAATTATATTTCCTTTCTGGGCTAACCTCGCAAAACTTTTTTCTACTAATGACAAACAATAAAACAAAAAACTGAAAAGGAAATTTTATTGCAACAATATGTGAAGTGGCTGGTAAATAACCTAATCTTGTCTATGTTTAAAAAACAAAACATAGAACCGCTGTATTGACGCAAAATTCTAAAAAGGGATCTCTGAAAGTTTCTTCATCTTGTGGCATAAAGAAAGAAAAGTTAACAAAGTTGCGCTTCTAACCCTTTAAATTATTTTTTTCTTGATTCCAGAAATAGAATTCAAGACCTTGAGTACTTTCTCGCCAAGTTACACCTACAGCAGCTTGGATAACGATTTTTTCATCGCAAGGAAACAGCGTCGAAGCCGTACCAAATTCACAAACGAACAAGTAAAGGCACTCGAGAAGGCCTTCCAGAAAACTCAGTACCCTGATGTATACACACGAGAGGAACTGGCAGATAGACTTTCCTTAACAGAAGCACGAGTTCAGGTACCTTATTTCCTTCATAGTCATTTTTCTCTTGATACGTTTTAATTCAGGTGTAACAAAAGAAAGATAAATACTGTTCTAAATGCACAAGGAACGAGTAGCTTTACGGGTTCCGTCTTTAGGCTTACCTGCAAACTGTCATGGCTTGTAGCTTAATGTACTGATTCACCTCCCCCCCCTCCCGCCCTCAAATAAAAATAAGGGAGAGAGATTCTCTCACCTTTTTTCGAGTATAGAACGTGGATGCAAACGGGCCATACGAATTGATTTTCTTTAAGAAAATGTAGAACATGCATGGAACACTACGCTTGCTGAATTGCTAAAAGTTTATCATTGCATTTATTTTTAGGTTTGGTTCTCTAACAGACGGGCTCGCTTGAGGAAGAAAGAAACTCATCAGGAAAAAAAGCAAGCTTCAGCACCAGCACTAACAGGTGCCTGTTCATGTCAGCAGCCAGCCATACCTGCGGGAATACCACCTCCGAACATGGGATATGTACCATATGTAGTGCTCAATGATGCCATCTATCCTCTTCCAGTTTACTAAGACTTTTCCTCTTAGTTTTAGTGGTATCAGATATTTATTACAGATTGAAACACGGTTGAGGAAAGTTGGCTTACCATGGAAAAACCCTCGTGTCGACTTACAATTTCCAGTAAGAACAGTCTTCAAAAAAGGCAAACAGACAGAGTAGTTAAATGCTTTTATACTAGCGTCAGACGCCACTGCAGAAAGCTGTTTTTTCTCTGTTTCTAATAGAATATTTAGAAATTGCGACCGTTGTATTCATGTATGGCTTATTGGGTGTGGAACAATTTTATGCCGGCATTTTTTAACGTAGTGATTTTATTAAATAATGATAGCTTTTGTAATCAAATGAGATAACAGTTTAATTGTAACTTTTTATTGTTCAAAAGTAAATAACATTATTTAAGAGACGGTATCGATCGGAAACGGATAAAGAGATGTAATTATCAATCAAACCAAAGTCTATTTAAACAGATTTGTATTTATTTTATTTTCTGAATTTTTTCTGGCTGTGGATCGCTTTGTAGGTTTGCATTTATACTGCATCATTCTCACTTTTTAAAGTTTAGCCAAGCGAAATTTAGACCATTTAGCGACAATTTTGATTTTTTTTAGACGCTGCGGTCTATTTTTTCAGTGTGCGCTTATCAACTAGTTTTTAAAAGTTTTAAGATAAATCAAAATCAAAATGTAAATTATATTTATTTTGTGCATGCGTCCATCCATTACATATTTCAAAGATAGTACGAATTTTGTTGTGTTTGATGAGGAAGTCATCTGAATATTTTAAACTGAGAATCAAATCAATAAAATAATAATTTACGTCTATTTGTAAAATTATACGTCAACTCTTGCGTATGCACAACAGACGCCCGGAAGCGTGGCTCAACGGGAAGGAAAACCAAAATTACCACAGCGAACTGCTTCGTCATATCCCACTTGTGGTGTATATACTTCCCCAGAAACGTTTGTGAATTGTTTTGTATTTTAAGCCCGCAGCGAGCGAGATTTTGTTATTTGAAATATCTGCATTTTAAATGCCTTTAAGTGGTGAAAAAAAAAGAAAAAAATCTTATTTCTCAAGCAACTGCAAAGGGAGTCGAGACCTTGACCTGAGAGGTAACGGCTGGATGGTCAATCCACTGAGCCAGTGAGCCCTTAGAAACTTACTGAGGAGCAACCCCACACAAGTGGCTACAAATAAGTTGTTATTATCAAAGTTATGCTAACAATTTTCACAACTCTTTGAAAAAAATTACTTGAATCAAGGAAAAGTCTACTGGTAGCCATGATAATAGTGTGGGGCAATTTTTCTCCTGCTCTATTTTTTTTTTCTTTTACGCTTTGTTTAACATTGCTCATTTGTGTTTGAAACCTTTCCAAGCCGTTTTGGCGAGCTGACGTGCGAGTTGTTGAAATAACCGATTTCCTATTATACTTCCAAAAAGGTGATCAATATTTTGGCTTAGGCAATACTTTCACAGGATTTGAAGGATATCGATGAGTTTTGAAGTTAACTATAGTCGTAGACAGAAATTCAACAGATAGTACCCAAGTTCCAGGCTTAAAGAACGGGCAATATCATAGATACCAATTTAACTACGTGGGCACATCGCATAAATTACTTGTTTGGTCAAGTGCGCGGAACACTATGGAATAGCTGATTATCAATTCACAGGGGAAATTGTGGCTGCCTGGTGACAATCCGTGCATCACCCCGTGTAGGCCTATGTGAATCGTCACAAAGACTTTGCATACACTTTACCGGATTGCTGTTGCCCAAGCACGAAGAACCATACCGGATCGGATAGGGCATCTGTTTAGTCATGAGAACGGTGATTTCGGAGCGATTTCTGTAACGAAGCGAAGCTGTGGTCCTGCGCCGATCTCGAAAGTGGAGCGTCACATATCGGATAGGTTCTGTGTCACACTTTGGTGCATTGTGAACAGGTATTCGGGCTATAGTGGAAGTGAATATTGGGACCTTAAGATACGAGGACGGGACAAGCTACCACGGCTACCGGAAGCAAATTTTTTGTACAACGTAGCATGCGCACACGAAGCCCAAACTCGTGTTCTTGCCGTTCTGGTCTCGTCGAGGACGCCATTCAGCCTGTTATGGCGTCATCTCGAAGACGTGAGTATTTCTCGTGTTTTTCTGACCTATAATAAGTCGCAATCGATTCCCTTTTCAGATATGCTGACCCTGGTGTTTCTTAAGATCATATTCTTCACGATTTTTGTTGGAAATATTTTTGAATGAGGCAAAAAAGCCATTCGTCTCCGTTGTTTGTTGCTGGTCTTTTGCGTTCGCGACCATGAATGTTCCAGAGTGCCCAGTGAAGAAAAGTAAATCATCGCAAGTAAAGTTAAAATAGATCCAGTTAGAGTGGAGTAATAATCGAGTAAAAACTAGGAGTAATCGGAGCTTAGGAGAGTGCGTTCGATATGTTTGTTAGGCGTACAGGTAGCAGTTGAGGGGGAAGGGTGGTTGCGATATAGATAAATATGATTATGGCATATTTTGAACGTAAGGGCTGCGTACACTGAAACCTCTATTTAAACTGTGTATCATCATAAGAAGGTTTTGAAAAGGTATCGTATGGTTCGGTGTCAAGTGCTTGTTATCGGAGGAGACATTGGCCAGAGTGCGTTGGGCGTGTAAATAGAACATTTTGTTTTACTGGCGCGATTACAGGGCGCAGTTGCTCAAAGGCCGATTAGTGCTTAACCCGGAATTCTTTTTCTTTCTTCAAAAACATTTCTTCGGATAATTTTCTCTGCCATTTTTAAGAGCATCAAATCATCAACTTGTTGACAAAATGAATTAAATTGAAGTTACTGTTTTAAAAGCTTTCACATCTGAATTCAAACTTCGCACTAAGCTCCCGGGACTAAGCCTGTCAAAGCCTTCAATGGAATGTGTGTGCGGCTCACGTCAATAACTTTTCCAGTAATTTGGTCGAGCGTGTTGATTTCAGTTACTCGAGAGTGGCGCTACTGTGGGCTGGTTTATAAGTTTTTCCCAATAAATAAGATATAGTTAAAGTGTTCGTTTGTCCGGTGCCGAAAATATCACAAGTCATGATCAAATGGCGCCGCCGAGCTTCACATCTCGGTAGATTTACTTTGTGGCACAACGGCTGCCGAGCTACACAACTAGGTAGATTTACTTTGTGACACAACCGCCGCCGAGCTGCACAACTTGGTAAATTTACTTTGTGGCACAACGGCCACCGAACTAAACCCGGTTTGATGCATGCACCAGGAGTCGCAGACATTTTCTAAAGACAGTTACGAACCATGCTGAAAAATATGAAGGCTTAATCCAAAGTAAAATTTAACAGCAAACTTCTGAAAGATGAACGCTTTGGATAATTCAGCAAACACAGATCGACGTACGCTTTACGAAGGTTCAGCAAACGTTTAAAAGATGAACGCTTTACGAAGACAGAATATCAGACCTCAGCAAACCTTTGAAAGGTGAACGCCGAGGACACAAGAATCACCACGTGGGTTAGTGCGTCAAAGTGAGGCAAAACGTAAGCAAGCGCCTCAAAGCGAGGCAAATGTGTGTCGACGACGAAAAAACCTCCCTTATTAATTGCACAGGACACCCAATAATGCACAGAACACCCAACACAAATTAGGGGTTGCGTTCTCGTACCTCGAACGCAAAAAGTTCAGTGAAAGTTACTTTGACTTGTACCTCCTGACAGTCGGTCGGTGTTTACCTTTTGCTCATTTGAAAAGCAATTTCATTTTTAACTAAAGATTCCGCTTGAATTGGATTCTATTTTTTATTAGGGAGCCAATGGTATGGAGTTCTCTTCATGACGAAATTTTGTGCCGGGAAATCATGGCTGTTGATCCCTTCGCTAAAAAAAAAACAATACGATTGGGAGAGGAAAGAAATGGGAAGAGGTCGCTGAAAACTTGAACTAAATTGAAACTGTTTACTGTTTACTTACTGTTCGAGATCGCTACAACCTTCTCGCGAGAGAACTGAGAAGGAAATTGAAAAAAGAAAAAAAAGCACGTGGAATTGAAACCGACTCGACCAGCATTGAAGGGGTACTAGAGGAGTTTAGTGTGTTGTTTCTCTATTCTTGTATTTTGATGTCATTATTGCAAAAAAAAAAAATCATATGGAAATTCAAGGTTCTTGGAGAAGGTTTCGTCGTATAGTAGAATAAATTCGTTGTCGTCTATCACACCGTCTAAGTAGCTCTCCAGAAGAAGGGTCCTAGCGTCTTTAAAGGTCGACATATTTCTTCATAAAAGAAATATCGCCGTTGCCGTCCCAAGTGAAAATTGCTTGCTCTTAAGTTATTTGTTTTTGGCGGGCACGACGGGGCTCGACCTAGTCTTACTCATCCAGTTCAGTCGCCGTCCTAGCTCCCCGTCCTCGTATCTTAAGGTTCCTAATGTAAGAGCTAGGTCTGGAACCCACTGAGAAGGAAGTAAATAGTCAGCATTAGATCCCATCGGCCGTAGCCCCTTTCTCCCCTCATGAAATTCACACCAAGTAGAACTGTTTTCTGCTTTTATATCACACTTAGGCTGCGTGTAAACGTACGCAACAACTCCCAACATTGTTGCGCCAACATTTTTGGGAGTTGTTGCGTGCGTGTTGGCAGTGGTGTGCAAACGGATGCAACAACTCCCAACAATGTTGGGACCTGCAGTGCATCTTGGGATGGATACAACCCATAAGTCTTTGTAAACCATGCGTAATGCCCGTGCGCGGTCCCAACAATGTTGGAAGAGCTGTGCAAACGGATCCAACATTGTTGCACTACGCTTCGGCGATCACGAAACAAAAGACCGGTTTCAAACTTTGCGCAACAACATGCAACAGGGTGTGCAAACGGACGTAACATGTAACATCCAACAATGTTGGGATTTGTTGGCCAACAATGTTGCGTCCGTTTGCACGGGGCTTTAGATGATATTTCAAGCTGGAAATGATTATGAAAGTGCAAGTCTCTTCAATTTGAAAGAAAATAAAATTGATGCGAAAGACGGTAGGATTCGAACCCACAACCCAAATGGTCCAGTATACTACACTTACCACTGGACCACTGAGGATTTGCTGGATAGAAATGAAATAATTTAAGTACATATAGCATCAACCCTAACCCCAAAAAAGAACCTAACCAGTTTCAAACAGTGCTTAACGCTAATCAGTAAAGGCAGTGTAAAACCCTAATCAGTAGAGGCAGTGCTTAACCCTATTCTTTAAGGGCAGTGCTTAACTCTGCTTGGTAAAGGGGAATACTACGTCGTGTCAAGAGTCATAATAGGACTCTTGGTTGTGTAAATTTCACGAGGTGTCCGAAGGGGCTAAGGTCGATGGGATCTAATGATAACCGGTAAATATCAGGGGTGGACAGAAGTGAGGGTGAGAGTGATTTAGTGCACCAATTGCTCCGGCATGATGTTCGATGTGTGTAAACGACTTTCTTCAGTGCAGAGCCGTTATTGCTCATATTATAGCGGATAGCTTAGAAACGTTTCGTGTCGACAAGAAAAGCTATCCGGAATAGTGCGGTAGACATAATAGCCTCAGACTGGAATTAGAATACACTGTCCTTAGGCCACTTAAGGCTAACTATCTAATTAAATATGTTTATCATTAAGTCAAAATATTTCCCCAACTCTGATTGGCTAAAAGTACACGCATAATTCATCATAACCAGTTACTGATGACCAAATTTGAAAGAATTTTGTGTTTAACGAGGAAATGAAGCAAAAAATGCAGCCGTCTACAGGTTAATGCACCGTTAACCGAGAAGGCCTCGGGACGAGATTGAGTTGTTTTCATTGTGAAAACTAAAATGGCGGACACTTCACTCGTTTCAAGAGTAAGAACTACAGCTGGAACTAGGCGAAATAATGGCTAAAAACACAGTAAAAACAGCAAGAAGACAACTCGGAGGGCGGAATCTGTTATTTGGAGAATATTTGCGGAACTGGACAAACCTAAACGTACACTATCGAAGATAAACTTAACATCGATGCAGGTAAACTTGTTTTACCTACGTTTTAAACTAGGAATTATTTTGACTGAATAATAAAGCAATTAATGAATTCGGCTTTCGTAGGATGTGAAGAATTAAGCAGATCTCGGAGGGTGTTATCCACCTCGGCCTTCGGTCTCTGTGGATAACACCCTCCTCAATCTGCTTAATTCTTCATATCCTACTCAGCCTCATTCATTAATTGCTAAATATTTTATAAAATGCTTTTTCAAAACTGTTTGATTTCATCCACGATCCTGAAAAATTAACTACAAGGGTAGCTTAAAGGTCAACCTCGTTCCCAGGGTCCTCTCCTACTCGGCCCCCGCCAAGTAGGAGAGGGCCCTGGGAACGAGATTGTTTGTGACATATGTGACTTACGTGACTTACGATTCAATATTTCTTAAACGGTCAAAATTTTCACGTTTAAATGGGGAACGAGTAATTGAACTTAAAAGGGTCAAGTGACTTTTTGAACAGTTTAGCAGCTAACAAACTTTTTTTATTTTACGAAGCTAACTTACAGTTTACGTTGCTTAGGTTCTCCCTGTGAAGAAAAAATGTGTTTTTTTGACGTCATCGAAGAAGAAATGTCATGTGTCATTTGTGATCATGTTTCATACTATTTTATTGACTCAAATCAATTTTTCAGGATCACTTCTAAAAGTAAACTGTTTTAAATAGAATTAAACAAATTAGCAGCTTGCATATTTATTTAGCTTACCATGCTTTAAGTGGAATGACTGTATGTGCTTGTATGGTCATGCAAATAAAGCTCGTTGTTGTTGTTGTTCTTTCCTAATAGAGTGATAGTAAAAGTATCACCCTAGATTCTGTTAAATCACGGCAATCACGGATCGAAGAATGATTCAATTCATCATATTCTAATTGCATGGTTCTGTCGATGTTTTTGAGGTTGGTTTTGGCCAATCCTTTATTTTCTCTGCGAAACATCAACTTGACAATAGGACTCTTGCCCCCCAGAGGACACGTGATAGCGTGATTCTGTGGGTGTTGAGAGTTCTGGGTTAGGGCTTAAATCAGAGTGTGAGGATATTTTACATCAGAGCTTTCTCTGGTTGTTACGCCATACTGAAGAGCTACAATAACAGCGAAACAACTTGTCTGTGACTACAATCCCGCTCTATTTTGAGTTCTTTCGGTGTCCTGTTGATGTCTTCCAAAGTTAATTTTCACGTAGTAGGATCAGCATTGCAGTATTCTGCTTGCAGAATTTTAAATGTCTAAATACATACTATTTACATACTAAGATAATCTCAGGGAAAGGCCGTGTCATAACGTTCTAACGGAAACTTATTCTACCCAATCTGAGGCATGCGCATGTTTTCACGTGTGAGAATAGTTTTTTATCCAAAAAACGAACCATGCGGTTTTTCACTTTAGTGGTCGTTTTTCCCGCCAATAATTTGTCGCCTTTTGTGCTTGCATCAAGGACCACATGCCCTTGCAACTCACGAAACAATTCTCATGCAGAGAGGTTGTACCATATTTACTCGAATAAGCCCTGTGAGGCTAAAATTTGTCATTAAAGAAAGGTGTCATGAAGGCTCTGAAAACTTGTGTTCACTTTATTGCTGGATTCCAATAACATGGAAGACTTTAAGTACTGATACTATAGGAATCATAGCCGGCTACTTAAGAGTTGTGACGTCATCCTACTAGGAGTATATCAGCCTTCAAATTTATTGAAAAGAGTGGTGTAATTAATTTTTTACTTAGCCTTTTTTAAAAAAAGAGGTAAAAGAATTCCTCTCTGTTCAGAGCAGAGCCTCCGCGAAAAACCTCTATTGCAAAAGAAAATGGAAGCCCATCGATGCGACAAAATTTGGTTATGACGTCATCGTTCGACCACCCGCTCGCCTGTACAGACTGACAGGGAGGGAGTAATAATTAACATAATAATATACTGAAAGCAAAACTCTTGATCTAAGCAGGTTTTAAATCACAAACCATTTAAAATTTCTATTTATAAAGCAGTGTTTTTGTTTGTTTCAACATGTGGATAATAAATTTCCTAACCCTGGGGTTTCCAAAAATTTAATACAAAAAAATTATATTTATAAGGTCACTCAGATTTTAAAAAGAGAAATAAGCTTCGACTTTATCACACAGTCTTCATCAGCAAACTGACAGTCAAACTGACGTTATCAACGTGAGTTTAGTCAAGTGACAACAAGCGATTAAAAATTGCTGGTAGTTCCTACCCACAGACCTTATAACACCATAAAGTCCAGGTTAATACCTCCAACGCCACACCCCTCCCAGGAGAAAATCAGCTCAAGGCCAACCACTTGATCAATTGAGACGCGGTTAAAATTTTTGACCAGAAGACCGTGGATCTTAAAAGGGAAATCAATTAGGCCTTCCACATCAGGCGCCAGTACCCGACCTTAAACAGAGATGGGGGCTAAAAACTTACCGCGAAATTTAATTTTTTTAAAAATTAAGTCACGTGACTAAATACATGTTAATCTCGTGACATCTTTAAAGACAGCCAGTTTGCTGATGATGACTGTTTGAGAGGGTTTGCCGTTATAAAATCTAAGAGACTTTGTGAAAAGAGATTTCTCATTCAGTTTATTCTTTGGTTGTTTATTTACATGCGAGTGCTTTGAATCTTTGCTCATTCCTTCGAATTACGGGAGATTTGTTTGGCTCAGGAAGTAAGTAGACAGGAGAAATTTGTGTTGCTTTGTGTGTTTTATACATACTAGTGTTCTTTGTTGCCTCCTCATGAGCAGCAGCCATATAATTTGTGAGCAGTGCAGTGAGCTGTTTCCACTTCTCTTTCCATCAGCGCTCCAGTTTACTGGTATGAGGGGAGTCGGAACAAGGACCTTTTAGGTCACACCTGGGAATCAAACTCGGGAACTCTGGCAAAAAAAGGCCGCGCACTAATCTACTGTGTCAATCCTTATTGCTCCTTAAATGCTCATGATCTCAAAACAAGGCTTAATGTCGCCAGTGTCTATTCATCTTGCTGATTATTAAAACGAGGTAAGCGTCACTAGAGGAGCCTGTTCCAGACGTTTAGATAATGGAGCAGGAGTGAGAAAAGAAGAAAAAAAGAAGGAGATTAGGAAGAGAGGCCCAATCTCCTTTTTTTCTCCTCACTTTATACTTTGCCGGCGCTGAATACCTGGAACATTATAAAACTGCATTCATCTTTCAGCACCTTTAACATCACCACTTCTTCTGAGGAAGTGCAGTGGAAAGTATCTTAAACTAGTGAGTTTCATGACAGAAGGTGTAGTGTGGTAAGTAGCTTGCAGTTAATGCTCCGAATGAGAAGAAAAACAATAGTCAGGAGTGAGACTTCAAAATACTGTCAATGGGTACACCTCTTTTCAGAAGCCAATTACCGGTAATCGGCTCCTACTCTTTTGGCTTTCTTTTTTTTTTCGTTTCTTTGTAGCTTGGATGTTCTCTAGAATCACATGTTACTAAAACGGGGAACGGTGAGCGGGGAACGAGAAAATGAAAAATGGAAACAACACCTTACTTAACCCCTAGCCCAATTAGTAATTTCACTTCCAAGTCTCTTCTTTGTTTCCATTTTTTCATTTTCCCGTAACCATGCCTTGCTCCCTTTTCCCCGTTCCCCGTTTTAGTAACATCCATTTCTATTTGTCATTTACGTCGTTTTGCCACATTTCCGTTTTCATTATTTCAACTTCTAATCTCCACGTTATGCTCTTATTGTGTCATTCTAATGGGCCATTTTCACGCTGTATGCATTTGACCAAAAAAAAAAAAAAAAAAAAAAAAAGCACTTTATTTGAGTGTCAATGTATTTAGCACGAAAGTGCTAATTGGGGACACTATTTTTACGTCTCCTGATGGAGACGGGACCGCCATTTTACGTGGTCATCCGAGCCACGCGAAGGTATCGCCGCTTGTAGTGCAAAGGAAGTACCTTCATTTCTCAGTCATTTTAAGACCCTGAGTAATGGTCCGGCCCCGGGAATCGAACCCGCGACCTCCCGCTCTGCAGTCAAACGCTCTACCGACTGAGCTAATCCTGCCTACTAGAATTCATTTCGTTTTGCATTTTTTTGAAATTTCTCAATCCCGCTGAGTTTAAAAAACAATAGCTTCATTTTGGCAATGAAACAACAAACTGAAGGACTCTTGTAATTATTAGTAACATGACGCCATCGTGTAATTCCTGCACAAACAGTTCTTCAAATGGTTATGTTTTTTGTCTTCATTCTCGTTTTCCCTTAACTTTGGTAGGATTTCCCTTGTTATGAATGACTACTAGTATATAATAGTTGTTTCCTATTAGTCATGCAGTGCGTTTCTTCTCCGTGTTTTTGGGCCCATATCAGTTAAAAGGGACCGAAATATGCCCATGACCACCGGCGGAAAATAGGTCTTTTCTTGGTTTCCGATCGCGATGGATATATTGGTTAGAGGACAAACACCGTAAAAACTACCGTCGGAAATGCAAACGATTTTGCTTACTTTTAACATGCTGTAAACTCTGTTCTTGTTTATATAAAGATGTGCAGTTAAGTAAGTCTTCGGAGAAGTACATGTGTGGGGCCGTAAAAAAGAGAGGTAACTGATGAGGAATTTTTACATTTTATTTGCGCCAATTTCACTAGAGCCGGTCTCTTACGAGACTTTAAAGATCTACAGCTTACGCTGCGGAATTTCATAGCATTATTTTTAGTTCAAACAAATCATTGACAGTAAGGGGATATTTTGCTATTTAAAAAACATTAGTAACCTTTGAAAGTCAATCAAATTTCAGCAAAATAAGTACTATGCAGCTCTAAAATTCCATGCACTTAATGTTGAAATTTAAATTTTTTTCCCTAGCCGATATAACTTTAAAATCTGACAAAGGAACTTCTGGTAGTACAAACATTACATAAATTTGGGAGAGAAAGTATCGGCGGTTAAAGTGTCAGCTAGAAAGCATTCTAGGAAGCCGCTACTTTTTTGGCCACATTTAAAAGGAACTATAAACGAAGACCTAAAATCAGCGAGTCGTTTTCGCTTTAAAAGCTTTTCAAATAATCTGTCATCTCCAAATATTGATTGGTTCCTTGGTGTACTTTATATGCAGCTAATTGTGTGCGCAGCCGTTGTTTTAGCTCTTTGTTTATTCCTTTGTGAATTTGTTTATTCATTACAGTTTAAATATTTTTCTTTGTGTGTTTATGTGTGCATTTGTGTATCTATTATAACTTAAATATCTAGCTCAGTACTATTTAAATGTTTTTTTTTTCCGCTTGGCCCAGCTGCTCAGCGCGATTAGCTTTTGCTATTTCTGAATGGCTGTGCTCTCTTTTTTTCGCAATTATTTTCTTTTAATTACTTATAAATAACTCCTTCTTTTGAATCAAAAACACAGCAAAGATTATTGTTGTTATTGAACTGATTTTGCTGCATCGACTAAGGAAATTAAGATTTTTTAAATTAAAAAAGGTCTTGGGACAAGAAAACTTTCTGGATCTCTTACAACCTAAGAATAAGTGAAAACTCTGAGAAAGTTCAAAAGCGAGGCTTCGCGAAGACACACGGCGAAGAAAGTTGCCTTTCCTTTGGTTTTATACTAAAACACAGAGAAAAGCATGTGATTCTGTAGCAAAAGGCCGTTTTTACCCAATCGCCAACCGGAAATCACAAAAGACAGTAGGCAGTCCTCTATTTTTCTGTAATACCGTGTGGCACGAATTTTTTGTGAGTTCTAATTTTTGAGATTTTTGCGATTTTTCCAGCGATCGGAAAAAATAAGTTCCCGCAAATGAAAATTACCGCAAACATTTTTCCCGCAAAAATTTACTCTAGAGTAAATATTCGTTAACTAAATTCGGTACACAAAGATATAGTAGTAAGAAATCGTGTCTGTTCATTTACAACTTGTCTCTTTCGTTCAGAAACAAAACGCACACCGTATTATTGTTTGAAATTATGTATTTCTGTTGCACGTACTCAATGAAAACAAAACAATACTGGGAATTGGGTGCTATTTGTAGATCACAAGAATCAATTCCCAGCAAGAAAAACCACTCTGTCTTAACGACAAAAATTAGTTCCCGCAAAACACAAAAAATCGCCAATCCGCAAAAATAAACTCCCGCAAAAATTTCGTGCCATGTAGTATCGTCGAGATCGAGCGCTTACCTTTACGCCGGACCATCTTTGTCCCATAGTTCCAGCTGTAGTTCTTACTCTTGAAACGAGTGAAATGTCCTCCATTTTTTTTTCACAACCAAAACAACTCAACCTCGTCCCCAGGTCTTCTCGGTAACGGTGCATTAACCTGTAAAGGGCTGCATTTTTGACGTCATTCCTCGTTGAACAAAAATTTCTTCGAAATCTGGTCATCAGTAACTGGTTATGGTGAATTATGCGTGTGCTTTTAGCCGATCAGAATTGGGGAAATATTTTGACTGAATAATAATGCATCTTAAGATATCGAAAAGCCAGTCACATTTCTTACTTTTCTATCATTATAACAACGTACACCCCATCAAATATATCAGTTACAAGAATTATTTCTCTATTTCAATAGTTTAACACCGATATAAAAACGAACTAGAGTTACTTTTCATTTTTGGGTAGATCTAGCTCTGCTGTCGTTTATGATTCATGAATGGCACCTGAACATTGACGAAAACGTGATTGTTAAAAAAACATGACACTAATTAATTTAAGAGGTACCTTGAGTTTATTATGATGGATAATCTGACCAAGTATAAATGGATGAGTACTTACGAATAGTGTCGCTATAATCAGTACTGACAGTAAGACTTAGTCTGCAGGGCCTCACAATGAGAAAACCATTGTCGCAGTCGTAAAAGGCTTCGTTTGGTCATCTGTTTTTGCAAATTTTGTGGAAGTATTCCAAAGTAATAATAATATATAGATTTAGCCAGGGCTAAAAGCGAAGCTCCCGTTAATATATTCATAATTTAAATCAAACAATAAACTTGTAATCCACAGATAGGGCACATTCATGTGACTTTTGAGGCAAATTAAGGCTAAGTGATTTTAGAGAAAAATAATTTGACAGTCCAAGAGTGAAACAAATTTTGCATCGAGTTAATAGTCTTATTTGTACACCCAAAAATAGCAATCATGTTCAATCACAGTAGACTAGGCCTGGAAAACAAATATACCTATTCGTGTATTGTATTTGCATTAGCTGTTGCATCATAATGTGGCATTCACCAGTTTCTCCAACATTGCCCTGTTAGAGAGAGACTATGGATAATTGGACAACCCCGAAATATAATTTTAAGAAACACACGAGCCACGATAGTCCTTGGTGGCAGCCAATTGACACGTTGCACTCCTCTGTCTAAAAGGGAGGCTAAAATAAAAAATCAGGCCGGATTTTTTGTGTTCGGCAAGTTTAGTTTACAAGTAAATCTTGGCGATGAACCTGGTGGCGTGTAAACCAACCTTTTAAACTTACTTTTTCTCAACACGTCTCAGGTAAAGAGTACTATGAGGCCCTTTTTTATCATACAGACCTCGGACAGAATTTGTTCTTTTCTTGCCCTATTTAAACCTATAATTCTGCAGTTTTTCACAATTTTTGCAAGACAATTTGCACTCATTCAATACCCACGACGATCAAAACACGCGCTCCCTTTGCACAACAAATTATAGCATTGAATTATAAAACGTTTTCATGAAAAGAATTCCATAATGCGGGACTTTTCTGTTAGTAAAATCATGTCCTATGTGATATGCAGGGTAATAATTATGGGCTTTTAGTGAAAACGATAAAAAAAAATTCCCAAAATCACCTTTTCGGCCAGCCGGACGGGTTCTCACTTTTAGCAGGCACCAAATTTGCAGTGCGATTAATAGAGTTACCATTTACGCTTCAACATGATAGAGAAATTGTTATGTTTAGGTTTTATTTTCCTTTATTTATTAAACTGTGTATGGTTTTGTCATGTGTAATCTTTAAAAGCGAGTGATGTTTACGCGCGGCGTTTTGAGTGCATGCGATGTTTATGTTCGACTGGAAACAACCGGTGCAGCGATAAAAATTGCGGGAGGGACTACTAACAATCAATAAAATAAATATAATTCGGTGAAACATGTACAGAGACAATAATTTTCATTCACGAAGAGAAGTTTTGAGAGTAAAGTGTCTCTGAAAATCATGAGTCAGGTAAGCATAAGCTTATTTATGTTTTAAGACGGCTTGCCGGTGTTTGCTCTTTTTCAAGATGAACTCGAGACAAGAAAATCGCTCAGAGCTTTCTGTTTACAGCCAAAATCATAACTAATTAATCTTCGGAACATTTTCTTTGAATTTGCGGTCAAAAAATGTGTAGAGGCTTTTTAAACCTGATACTATCGTAGGTTAGATCATTGCTCGTGTATAAACTTAAGCCGCGTAAACCATGCGCTCGACTTCAGGAAACCGAAAAAAAAAAACACATCAAAGACAATAATTGCTCAGGCTTACCAGTCGAGATGCTGCTTCTGAAGGTCATCAAGTGTTCCAGAGTCGCTGGAGACTTTTCAACCCTCTTACGCCTCAAGCAAGGGCAAGTGAGTAAGCTCATTCTCGAAAACGATGCCATCTGAAATCGGATTTTTAATGACTTTGACAAGCGGTGCATTTGTCAACATAAAGCGCAATAAACAAACCAGCCATGAATTACAGAACAATCTTGATAGCAGCTGTATTTCATTTTGTACACCAAGTAGAAAAAGACAGTTTAAACCATCGCAAGATGACACAAAACTCTGTCAGCTCCAGCTATCAGTAAGCAACAGCAAGTGGTAACGTTTGCGCATGCGTCAAGTTTGCTGGGAAGCACTTATTGACGGGAAATCGTAATGGCCGAAAGCTGTTGTGAACCACTTTCAAGGGAGATTTTTTTGCATACCTAATCAACAGCAGACATGTCTTATAGATGGGATACTTTGGTTAAGCCATGTTGAAGTGTGATGTATGGCAGAAGAACCATTTAGCTGGTTAATTTTCATCCATTTGGCTCCTCTGATGAAGCAGATAAAGCGTTCACGAGGTCGTTTGTTGTGATATGTTGATTTGTTGACATTCAAGCGGTCACGGATTTCTGGGTTATCGTCCATGATCTGCAGAACTGCCTAGCATTTAGGTAAGATATACCTCTTGATTTACTTTGTGAAATGTGGAGCAGCATCATCGAATGTTATGTGTTAAAATTATAGCAGCCTGAATTCAACGTAATTTATGTGACCCTAGTATTTTTGTAGTATTTCACCCTGACCATACAGCGAGATCCAGTTGTATATCCCACACAAGCGACTAAACAGGTTAAACTTCTCTTTCGGTCACTCCTTATTTTCAGTTTTAATGGTTAATTCAAAGGGGGGAAGTTCGAGTTTTTTGATACTATTTAGCGGTATGAAATCAACAAGCAAACTTCCTACTCTTACAAGTAAGGCCGTAGTCGGATGTTTCCTTCCATTTTCGAAAATTTGCTTTTCTGGTTTACATTGGTGCTCTATGGCGATTGCTTATTCTCAGAGATTAGGAGATCGAGGCAGTGGATTGTGAAATATTATTTGCTAAAACTTCGTTAAAGACAGACAAATTTTTCTTGTCCTTTTCAACCTTGTTTTCAGATTTTTCGTGAACATGTAAAAGTATATCCCAACAAAACTTATTTGTAAAAGCATTGTTTCGGAACACTCTTTCATTCTTGAATGTTTGATTTTACATCCAAGGGGGGGAACACTGATGAATTTGCGTTTTAATAATGATGCACTTTAAGCTCTCAGATTCATTGACAAGAACCCTCACCATTTGGAAGATGATTTTATTCTGATACTTATTCTATGATGATTTGTTTATACATGCAAAATTGGCGCCAAAAAGAATTTTAATGTTATGCTTAAAATGTTTACATAATGTCTTGAAACATAACTAAAATCAATATAAAATATGAGAATATACATATGTGCATTCTCTTCCCTGCCCTACTATAAAATATGATAAGTGTGATTTAATGCATTTTCATATGACCATTATGAGATTACTCCCACTTTGACACTAGCACAAGTTCAAGCGCAAAACAATTCTAGAATATAAATTCGTATCCATGACACTTTAGAAATCCTGAATATCTAAAGGGGTATCACTAGTTGTGGGCAACAACAAAATGCCATAGGGGTAACTTTTCACCCTTCGGTAGAAATAATTCTTTTGATACTCTGGGTCTCATATATTCAGTGTTTGTGCACATAAATTTAGGAGCACTTGGCTTTCCAATGTCAGTTTGGCTGTGTATACACAGTAGTAGTGTATATATATAGTCATATATCAGAGGCTGCACAAGTTGCAATTTATGTCAAATTGCCCCTGAAACAAGCTCATTGATGCTCTTGGTGTTGCAAGATGATAAGTTATGAAAAATTTCATTGGCCTTTTGCCTGTTGCAGGAGCTCCCTATGAGATGCTCAGCACTAAACCTTGTTGATCCAGGTGATAGTCCTTGAGGACGACTACATCATCACATTCAAACCAGTTGCACTTTTCACTTAAGCCATAGCAGAGCTGGTACAAAATGGCAACTATCTGTTTTTTATTTAACCCTATGCTGTCTGCAGAATGTGGAGGGTCTGTCATTCCATCCTGAACTGCATCAAATAGCCTTGGTGCCCCAGAAGACACACAGACAAGCTTTAATTTTATTGAGTCATACATTGGCTCAATTGAAGCTACCATAAACTCAGACTTTATAAATATCAGGCTTTGAGATTCTTAAATTCTCCTCATGTTGAAATTGAATGAAAAGGAAAAGTTAGAGCTAATTTTCTCTCATTTTCAATTTTTTAATCTTCAAATCATAAGAACTTGGCCCCAAATAGATATGGTCTAGTCAAGGGAGCTAAGCCTTATTAGTTATATATTATATCAAATAATTAACACATGTGCAGTAGAAAATACCAACAACAAAATTTATGAAAAGCAAAAATGAGGGCAAGCATGGAAGTACCAGAAGCAGAAATTCACTTCAACATCTCAGAGAGAAAATGCAGTTTTAGATATGACTGTGATCTTTACTATTTTAAGTATTTTCACGATTGTGTGCATATTTGCAATTTTCTAGTATGTAGAAGTGTAGGGAGTAAAGGGAAGGATTTTTCATGGTTAGCGTTACCTCAGTAAAACACATCTGTAATATGAAACATCTTGTACCACACTCCTGTGGTGGCTCATCTAATTCTTTATTTTAGAAGTATAAGGGGCATCTTGGAGTCCAGAGCCTCCATATTACAAAAATTCTGCCTACGCCCCTGAATAAGTTAAGGCATCACATACATTTAATAGATGTTATTTCTAGAGTTTCAGTCTTTAGTTTTACATCATCTAGTCAAAAATGGAAACATACAATTTCATAGCCCTGGGTGGGATATCTTTGAAATTTTATCAGTCACAGAATTAGGGCACTGCGCCTGGTCTGGACACTGGTGGTTAGGATGGGGTATCTCTGAAAAGTAATCACTGGCAGAATCACAGCACTAAGGTTGCACATCTCTGAGCAACAGGGCGTTCCTGATCCATAACTGACGTGAAATCGTATTATTGCAAGGAGATTGTCGCAAGAACTGCAATTATGACTATATAAACAGACTAGCATTTAGAATTTTTTTCACAGCGTTTTATTCAAATCTTAAGCGTCGGACGTTCTGTACTCGGACACAACCTACATGAAGAGATTTTTTCCTAGTTATCCAGTGTTTTAATGGAGGAGTTTTGTAGCTGTCACACGGAACCGCATCGAAACTTAATGTGTCCGCGCGCAAGCCAAAACACGAAACAATAATCACTCATGGACCACAAACCGGGCAAAATTGTGACTGATCTGCGACTTATTAGCCTTGGGACCAATCTCGCATAATACACAGAAGACTTTGTCTTATCTGCACTCCACAAAGATAGAACAGATGACTAAGACGATGGTAGTTTTTAAAGAGGCGCCATTTTTCTATGCTGCATTCGCTGCGATCCAATACCACCACAAACTTCCGTCCAGCGGCTCGCGCATACTCGCAACGTTACCACTTGCTGTTTCAGTAAGCAAGTTTCCAGACGCTGCATAAATTTTCCACATGAACTCACCTGTCAAATTTTGACCAATCAGAACATAAAAGTTGGACGTAGAGCGTGATCAGCGCGTGACAGTGAGAAAAGTCAAAAGCGATTGGCTAACCTGCATGTAAAAGCCGGTTGAATTTTCGCGTCCGAGGTCAGTTCGAAATCAAAATTTTAAAAATGCGGCTCATGAACACGACCTATTTCATATGCATTTAAAAAAAATTTAACTTGAGCATGCAATCATTTGAAAAGTAGCAACTTGTCAGCGGATACCTTCAAAAAAACACTCGAACTCAGTGGGTCGATACCTGAGCCCGCGATACGGTGAGGCGATACTGGTCAGCAGAAACACTATTTTGACAGCTGTCAATTAATCAAAACATGGATGTACAATATCAGGTTGCAGGCTCCCAAACTAGCTAGAAAGTGTGAGATTAAACATTGGTATGCCTGTGGTGCGGACGGACGGAAGGTCGGGTGGTCGGTGTACGGTCACGTGATTGCCGAATTTTCTGTGATGGATAGATTTTCTAAGCTATGGGGTTTCGAATTGAGCCCGTGATCAAATAAAATATCAGCGCAAAACTTTAAACACTACGGGCGTGAACTCAATGGATAGAAAAATGAGCCCGCAATACTCTCACGTGATGATGGTCAGCGTATACTCTAGTTTGACAGCTGTCAATTAACCTTCATTAGAATGGCGAATATTCGAATTAACAGACTACGATTGTGAGTAAGACATATCCGTCCGGCTTGTAGTGGAAAATGCCAGATCGTGTACCTGAGCGAACCTGAGCCCACGTTATTAGTTTTCTGATAGTGGTCTGCACATGTCCTATTTTGACAGCTGTCTATTGACCTTAATTTGGCTTGCCAATGTAACTTTAAACGACTGTCAGCCAACTGACAGCCTTGCCCGGCGTAGTTTCGTTTTTATGTTGAATTAGTAAGTGTGACATATTATATCAGCTTATATGTAGGGGCAAAACGACTGGTCTTTCATCTGAGCCCGCAGGGTGGTCATGTGATAATTGTCAGCGGATGTCTGATTTTGACAGCTGTCAATCTAATCGTACTCATACGGATGGCTTACATAACTGAAAGGCTAGTCAAGTTGTGCAAGATCTATTGTGACATTTGACATCGGTTTAAATGAAGTGTGTGTACGGGTGGGCGGGCGTACGCTACGTCATAACCAAATTTTCTCGGATGGATAGTTTACCAAATTTTGTTACCCATGGTGCTCCGCTGCGCGCGCGCTTCGCGCGAGAGTTCCGCTATTAAAAGTGTATTAAATATTGTAGATGTTTTTTGGTATTACAAAAATTATCATTAGCTATTTACTGTGTTGTGATCATGAAGCTGTTGTATGCATGTTTTCTGTCTTTTCAATTTTTAAATTACAGCAATATGTTACTTTTGATCACATCTTCCTCAAAATGTTCTTTAAACTCACCACTTTCACATTGTCCAAAATACATCTTTTTTTGCTTTCTCTCTGGATGACTAACGCCCAGAAGAATTTGAAATTTTAAAGTGCTTTGACAATTTTTTTTTTTTTTTTTTTGGGGGGGGGGGGGGGGGTGGTGTAAAGAAGGTATTACGTAATTAAGACATCTTGTCTTTGCAAATCTGGCTAGTATTCGCTTGACGTAGTTCCGTGACGGAAATTAATGCAAAAAACTAGGGGTAGTATCACTGAGGCTATTGCGGCTATTGCTATGCAGGTCGCGTGTCTACTCACAACTGTGAGCAGTGCCTCAGATCCGTCGAGTCGACGAGTTTGTTACGAGCAAATGAGGCAAACCCAGAGGACTGCCAAGCCTCTACTCAAAAATGTTCACAGTCTAGTCCAGCGGCTTTTGCAAGGTGAAAGGCTTCGATTTCATTTAGACGCTTTCACATAGTGCACCTGTACTGTAAATGTTTTTAGAATATCATAATTTACACAAAAGTTTCTTAGCTTTATTTAAATCCGCCAAGTATGTATGCGACTGATAAACTATGCCAAACTTTTTAGGGATAAGTGAAGAAGTCAGTTTAAGAAATGATTTTCAGTTGCCGTAAGCAAGATTCGCGCGATCAAAGTGTCAGTAAGCCGGGCCGGAAAGTTAAAAAATAGCCGACGGACGAGATTACTCGTTGGTTGAGCAAACAGGAAGTTTAAGCAACGAAGAGGGTGACCGTCACCAAAACTGAACTTTTCTAATAATTTAAATGAGTTCCCTTTCTTCCAAACTCATTGAGATTATTCCAATTCGCTGAACCTGTTCTGGCTGAAGATGAATTCTTTAGGACTGCACCTTCTTGTAGTTTAAAATGAGGAGCAAAAATTTATCTTCGCCGATGATAACGTCTTCAAAAAAACGACTTCCCATTAGAGATTTTCACGTTGTGAAAGTTGGCAGTGACGGAAATCAAATGAACAAAATATGTGATGTACATTACAGACAGAATTGTTGATTTGCTTATTAAAAATTGCCTTTTTGACGTCTTAGCTTCGAACGCCACTATCGTTACTTATGATTCCTAATCTAATAACGTATGGGTCGTATTGCTACCGGAAAAAATAAACGTTCAAAATGTGACGCTGTGCCGGTGAGCAGTAACTAAGACAAATGCTTTCTGAGTCTCGCTGCTCCATTACTTATCAAAAGTTTGTAACTGGAGAGTCTCTGAGAAGAGTGAAGCAAGAAGGGAGGAAGCGTTTTGACCGACACAGCGTCGTGTACTTCATCGTGACACACCTTCAGTCGCAACAAGTGCAACAGAGACTGCATGTTGTTCTTACATAGCCAGCCATGCTAAACAGTTAAAGCACATTATCGGTAAAAACCACTATTCTAACCGCCATTTCAGGCACCCGTCTCATCTTTTCTTTTTGTAGAATTTTCACGATCTTTTCTGCAGTCAAGGACTGGTGCAACTCAAACTAAGAAGTTATTTTCCATGACGTATGAAAAATTCCATAAATACCTTAGCGATTTTTGTACCTCTAGACAAGACAAATATAAGTCGTGGCTTTACCTATGCTATCCAACTGGTGTATGGATTGTAAAAGAGATCAACAAATAAAGAATGAAATTAGAGGGATTGTATGAAAATGCTTAACTCTGTAAGTTTCCACTGTTAGATATCTTGTTTAAACTGCGGTCATGTTTTGTTCACCTTGAGCCTAACTTGTAAATAGAATCACTTGATTGATTTCACGCTCGACAAGGCTTTCCTTTTTGAGACAAAGAAACTTCTAACGGTAGTAAACGGCTATTTTGTATCTTAACTACCATCAAACTATCCACAGAAAAAAAAGTACCGAGCGTTGATTTTTGCTTCAATTATTGGTTCTCTCGCGTCTATGATCATTGGACGTGTTACGTAATCGCGTTTCATTGGCTTTCAACCCTTTTGCACTGAAACATTTTCAGCAAAGATTCTGTAACTGAGAGTGTGATGTTGAAGCCAAATTCTCTACAAACATTCTTTGCGAGAGGCATTAACTTAACGACTGTTGTAATTTTTAGTCTTTAGAGTATGGAAGTTTGTTAATGATCACCTGCACGTCTTAACTATTGATTTAAACATCTTATTCAAGACATTAACACACTCAACCGTGGACAATAAATTAACTTTTCCACAGAATCATTGTACTTTTTTTATTGTTTCAAACAATGGTAATCATTGTTTGAAAAAATCTTTATTTTGCATGGAAATAAGGCATAAACGGACATTGACAAAGCAGTGACGCAAATGCTACTGCTGAGTAACAAGTTTGAATCATACAAAATAAAAATTGCACGGTCACGAATGGGAAAATAACAGGAAAAACACATACCGATGATTTCTGAGAGAAAAATTCTGGTGGGATGTTTGGGAGCTGAAATTACTAATGCGCACAGTCGCTAGCGAAATCTTGCGGGCATCATGTATATTAAAACTAAGCTAAAACGGATTCGGCGGTCCTTTTAATGCCGCGTGAAAATTTTGTTGTGCCAAACAAAATGCGATGTTACAAGTGGCCCATCTAACATATCAAAATTGTAATTTCACTGTTGCATTAAAATACATTCAAAAAAACTAGAGAGCATTTTTAGGGCAAGACTTGCCAAAAAACAAGCAAAGAGATTGGACTTACAGGGTCTGACGGGCGGTACTACTTGTGCGTTAAATAGCTAGAACTCCGGCACGGAGTATAAGACAATGATCTACATGATCTATTTCAAGGCTTAAGTAAGGTCACTGTACATAAGTAAGCGATGCTGTTATCTAGTATCCATTTTTCATCTTCCAATTAATAACCGCGATAAAATTATTCGTTTATCAATTTTATGTTCCTGTTATGTTGCTTTTATCTCTTCTAACACAGATTACTATCTATAAATCACTTGGATATTCAATTCTGCCGGCGTCGACTGCCCTTGCCGAGGAAGTATAGTGCTTGTTCTTTAATCGAATCGGCAAACCGGCGTCTAAAGAGATATTTGGTGGCTGGGTAACTATTTTTTAATACTGAGAAACCAATCATCACTAAATATATTACAATTATCCCACTTTTTCGACTACTGTTTTAAAATAGCTTACGAGGCTAGATGATTTCATACCGTATACTTACATGGAGATGGAAAAAACGTTGATAAAATTACTGAGTTTTTTTTTTATCAATACAGAAACGCACTCAGCGAACACAGACAACCCAGCATTACAAAAACATAAATGACAGTCTAAAAAGTTTCCATTGGGAGCATTCTCACTTGTCAGTTGAAATCTACTTCTTACAAAACAGAAGGTAAATTTCACCTCAATTTGACATCAATATAGACAAAACTTTGCAAATTTTCGTTTACCTTTTATTCCATTTATCATCGTATAAAAAGCTGATTTTCGTATTTGTTATCAGTAAGGCTTGTACGTGCCTTTGCCTGTTTTTGCCAGCCTCGCAAAGCATGTAAACCACTATACAAAAATTAATATGAGTCATGAATGAGCTAATTTAAATTTAGTCGTAAGCTGAGTTAAATATAACGCACTCTCAGCTGACAAATATTGCCAGACTGTTGTTAATATATAATAATTTTCGGCTTCAAAATATATTTTTTACGTACATTTTTTTTCTCTAGTTTCGGATCTAGTTCGCTTGAAGACAAACTCTTTTGATCTAAATCAATGTGATTTTGTAAATAATAGCTATAAACTAATGAAAACTCAGTGCTGAATTATTCAGCGGTGGCTCGATCATGTGATCAAATATCACTGTCTACATTACACCCCTCTTCAAGAAGACGAGAGAATTTCATCATTATATATCCGAAAAAAAATGATCGTTTGTGAAGGAAACATCAACCAAACCAAACCCGACAAGCTGCCCAAAGAACATCTTGGGACAATTATTCAATCGTAAGTTTGTGTTGTTGAAATAAACGTGCTTTTCAGGCACTTTTCACACTTTTGGTTTGGCCAATAAGGGTATCTACATGTTTTAATGTGAAACAGTCTCAATAAGACATTTACTACAAATGGAGAAATGTCTTCTTGAAACAACACAGTTATAAAAAAATCTTTAGGTCTGACTGATTGTCTTCAGTTTGACTTACTGGTTCAAGTCAGACTTCGTTTAAAAATTTCCGCTGGGGTTTCTCGAATCTATCCCCTTTTGCTTTTCAAGATAACACTTCACGAAAGGTAAGGTGATTTTGAAAAACTAACGGCAAACTACACAACGCTTGCATTTGCGTGCCCGCGATAAGTTTTTGTTAGAAAATTAAAGCAGTAAAAAACTACTCAAAGTTCTCTGCAGAATAAAAGGAACCAAAAGTGCTTTTAGTCAACCTTGTAGACTTCTTCAGTTATATATTTATAGCTGTTTTGTTTCAAGAAGTTGATTTTTTAAGGATTACTAATTTTAACCTTACATTTGCTGTAGTAGTGTTCTTTACTTACTCACAATCGAGAGTTAAACTATTGATACTAGTGTAAGAAGTAATTTTTTCATGATCCGCATTTGATGCAGTATAGAAATCTAAAGACTTGCCACTCAGTGCAAGAAATATACTATATAAAAGTTATAATAACTCTCTTTGTTTAGCTGTCGAAGCTAGTAATATGGCATGAGATATGTAGCTCCGTTGGGAAAAAATATACGAGTAAAGCTTGTAACAGGAGAGCCAGCTGTGGTCAGTGCCGCTCCATAACCGTGCGGACTGACTGCAACTGTCTTGGATATATCTCTTGATTGACTTGTTTCCGTGTAATATTCTTCTTTTCGAAGACGAGCTCTTCTGTTTGAAAACCATACCTAAAGAATGAGCAAAACGAACCAACAGTGTTATATGGATTCCTAGACTGGACTTGATGCATATGCTGACTTAAAACAATGTTTAACTTATTAAAAGCACTTAACTGAATAGCCTTTTCACGGTACGATTTTTTCACTGTTTGAACTTTCTTCGGAGTTCATTCATTCCGTACACGGCCTCAACTGTTCATTTGGTACTGTTTATAGAGGAACCTCTTCTTAGTTTCTCCAGCAATATATCGTTTTAAAAGCGATGATTTCTATTAAAAAGGATATAAGTATCCACTGAGACAGACTTCTTGGCTCTAATTAAGCGGTTTAACTCATAAAAACTTTCAATTTATTTAGAAGAGTTCTTTGTTAGTTTGTTTAATGATGTTTTCGCTTAAGTGTTCAGGCGATATGGTATGAGAAATGCATATTACCGTTCAGTTTGTTTTTATCTAGAATTTTCTTATGAAAGGGCACGACGCTCACTTTTAAATGTTCGGTTTTAAAGCGCCTTAATGTTTGTTTACCTCAATTTTTTAAAATACTTTTTTATTTACCTGAACTCTTGCCTCAGATAGGTCTAGTCTTTGTGCCAGTTCCTCTCGGGTGTATACATCCGGGTAATGAGTCTTGGCAAAAGCTTTTTCCAGCTCATCCACCTGATTCAAAGAGAACTTAGTTCGACCACGTCGGGGTTTGCGATTGAAAAACATCTCTTGGTTGCATCTTCCCGAGAAAAATTCTTGTTTTTCTCTGGATGCCAATTCTAGAAGAAAAAATGAAGAATTGAATGTTAGTAAACAACAGCGTTTATATTGTCACTGACGGTCTGAAATCGTTCTGTAGAGCCACACGGTTTAAGGCGAGGAGAGATATATTTGACGACTTCCTTTACAAGGTATTTTATAATCGTATGCTGATACTATTTTAGTCAGGTTGTATTGGTTAGTGACTCCCTATGGCACGTGCAACCGTAGATATGCTCCAGTTGTTTTGGCCTAAATTCATAGTACATTATATGAAAGAACAGTATCATTTAGCGGTTTTTAGGAAATGACTCTGCTAATCAAACATGAATCAATACTGCAACTAAGAAAGCGCCTTTGAAATTACAAACCCCTTCAAACTGTGGCGTTATCGTTTATGGAGCGGTTTTTGACCATGATGACTAGAAATTTTTAGTTTTTTTTATTATTATAACTTAAAACAGCAATATCATACTCACTTTTCTAATGAGTACCACTCGAAAGAAAAGGCTTCGGACCATAAACAGTATCCGAAAAATTTGATAAAAATAAAGCAGGTGTTGATACACATTAAACTGAAGTACCTCGTTCATCTTCTTGACTTTCCTCTTCATACTCGTCTACATCTCTTTCTTGTTTACACATTTTCCCCTCATCTCGTTTTGCCGCCAAATTTAGAATGCTAGAGATAGAGAAAGGAGCGTCAAATTTTGGAATCTTAGTGATCTCTTGTTCTTCTTCGGATTCTGAAGTAGACGAGCTGCGCTTCAATCCCCTCGTAGTTGGTCCACGTTCAGGAATTTTATTTCTACTTTTCAACAGCTGGCTTATGGCTTCCATGGATGGTAAACTTGCTTTCGCGCATACCCCTTCTAAGAGTAAACGGTCACGAACCTCCCACGAGAACATGTCTGGCTGTTCTTGTATAAATGCCTCGATTCTCTTGGCTATTTCTGGTGTAATTTCCCGGTTTTTTGAAGAGGGTATGGCGCCAGGTTCAATTGAGCCTGTTTCGTAGAATTTGTTAAGAATCTTGCTGACACATCCATGAGAAATGCGTAGCTGCCGACTGATATCACTTGCTCTTACTCCTAGTCGTGCCAGTTGAATAATTCGGATGCGCAGAGCTTTAGGCAAAGGTTTGCCATTTACAAACACTCCGCCAAGCTGGTTTACTCGCTCTTGACCTAAAAAAAGAAAAATATATATATATACATATATAAAAAATTGTGGGCAATGGCAAATTGCTGTATTTGATTTTGAGCCATCAAGTATTTGTATTAAATTTAAGCAAAAGCAGCATTTCCCTTTTAAGAAATTACTCGGTACTTGTTATCGGTGCAATAAAACTTCTTAAGCTCAGTAAAATTGCACTCTTGACTGTTAAAGTTAATGAGAATTACGATAAATTTAATTTAATAATATTTCGATACTGTTGTCTGTGTAGTTGATGACTTGTTAAAAATGAGAATTGAAACATTTTGCTGTGACAAACAACAAATCTTGAAGTCAAAAAACAAAGGAACCTCTTCTACAAATCTCACCGCGGGACTGTTATGATCAAGTGAATTTATGGAAAAAATTTGCCGTTGAACTAAGCCAAAACAATTTTCCTTCACAGCAATACTCAATACTGCATAACTGCAGAGAAGTTCAACACGCTTGAAAATATACCTGGAAAAAGCAAAGCATCCATAATTGAACTGAATTTTCCTCTGTGGTATGCAAAGCTGTTCGTTGGAGGAAGTTGCCTGATGTGTTCTCCAACGATATTTGTTAATAAATGACCGTTCACCATCGAATAAGTGGGTTATGAAGAATGCATCGCTAACGTAAACAAAGGCGAAGCGTTTGAAATGTAATTATGTTCACCTGTCAGCTGATCGAATCTATAACTCGTGGAATGTTTATTGTCTAAGGTGTACTGGACCTTATCGGATTTTTGGATAAATAGGTACTTAATATTCTTATGACGCGCTTTCACGTCACTAGCAAATTGCCGATCAAAAAAATAGTTGCCAATTTGCCTTATTAGTCGATAGTCGATATTTGTTGTGTTATTTGTTGTGGTAACAGTTTCGAAGTCTTTGTTTTTAAGGCCCGAAGTAACACATTCTTTTTCTTAGCGTGAAAACATATTGATGGCACAAAATCAAACGGCGGAACTCGTAGGTTACGTGGCAAAATCGGTCGGACTTAAAATAAAAATATTTTTTTAAATTTCTGCTTTAATTGATGAGAATTTTCGCTCCTTTGGCAAAGAAAACGCCCTTTTGCAAGGTTCATTTGTTAACTTTAACAATTTCTTTTTCAGAAAGAACTTATTTTAACTTGAACTGCTTTAGAAGGCCATAGTTGATTTCGGCATACACTGAGTGAAGTGAAAGAAATAGAATATTAAGTATGTCGCTTCTTTAAGATTTATAAGTTAAGTAGGCAACAAATGTAACCTAATGGTACACCGTGGCTAAACTGTTACTAAAGAGATACATCCTTTTTGTTGTTGGCAATTTAAAAAGCAACGATTTATTTTTTCAAACTAAGATATCCAGTGGAAAGACATGTTGAAATTGTCGAAATTGTGAACTTTAATTGGCAGGCTGTTTTTTCTCAGAAGAAAACTCTAGGAATGTTGATTCACTTCAGTGATGTAGCGCTCCGTTAGAACCATCCACGCGAAACTACTTGAGAAAATTCAAGAATGTTTTCAGTCACAATAGAAAAGATTCCTTTTAATAAATCATTGAAGTTTATGTCGAATAATCTGTTTACAGGTGACGCACAAGCTAGGTTAAAATGGTCTGTTTTGACAAAAACTAACCCTAGCGAAATCCAGTAAATTCTCTGCAGCGTACATGAGGTGGTTGACTGAAAATTTTATACGTCTAAAGCAAGAGGACTTTTACTTAGCATGAACTACAGTTGATATCGCACTATGCTGGCTTCAAGACAACATTTTGCTGCAGTTTTATTTTGGTACTCAAAAAGGTAGGTAGATCTTAATTTATCTTTGGAAAATTTCTTACTACGCCTTATCTCGCGATGTAAGAATATCATCATCTTTAAAGTACATTGGCTGTTATCCAGCAATTATCTAGACCTATAAATAACGAGATGCCAATATTACAAGTGACTGCCTGTGGGAAATATTTTTACTTCAAAAAAACTTAGAAATTAAGAAATTTGATAGTGAGTGAAAAGAGGCTTTATAAATTTGTACCCGAATGTCGTCGAATTATTAGCTTCTCGGAAAAACCAAAAACCAGTTAACCGCAGGTTTCAATGTAGGAATTATTTGGATAATACGGAAAAAAACGTTCGTAACTGATGAAAAGTGTTAGTTTGCTTAGCGCGTCATCAGGCATGGAGGTTCAAAAGAAAAGCTTCAGACGAATTTTGTTTGGGATAAAGTCAAAACCGGAGGGTTATGGTTTTCTAGAAACTATTGTGTTCTTCACTCTTGATTCACCCAGAAAACAGTTTCATTCGTATATTCATTTCTACACAACAACCTTGAGTATTGGCGGTTTGCTATAACACGGCTACAGGATAACATTAGTGTGGCTACACTGATCGAGGTGCAAATTAAAAGAGACGTTATTCAAAACGCACTTTCAAATAAATTGGGTTATGCAAGATTAGTGTACTTTAATCATTTTGTCCTTACTCTGATAATTTATATATATATTTTAATTCGGTTCTAAGGACTTATGCAGAATAGTCGTGTTTTTGCACAAGTTAAGAAGAGTATATGAACATTTTTCGAGGATGGAATAGCTCAGTTTTATGTCAGTTAGGATTTGCTTTTAGTTCATTCTTTCGTCAGTCTCCTTATTCAATAGCCCTACTGTTAAGGACCCTGTTCAATAACTTTAGTTGCCTTACCGTAATACATGAATGCTTGATAGCTGTATACTGAAAGGAAATATTCTCTTATTTCTTTCTATCTCTCCTTTTACACCTAGGGCAGTATTTGTTTAGTGTTCTGATTCCATTTGAGCTTGCTCGACATTCACTGATTCAAAGTCTATACCGATTTCTAGAAAGAAACTGTTGTCGGTATTCTGCCAACGCAGAAGCCCATTAATGGGCTCCTGATCAAAATAAGTGGCTCAACCCAGTCCAGACTAACCGCAAGGTACCCTATTTGGCAACATGTATTAGTGTCATTTGATTTATTGATGTTCATAAAGGGATCAGAATATAATGACTCAGAAGCTCGGAAGCTCAGAAGCTCAGAAGCATATCAGTGTTTTTCAAATTACTCTATGTATTAAAATGACGGGCATAATTCTGTCAAATTCTGGCCACAATATTTTCCGGTTCGACCCCTTTAATAAGAATCTAATGGGGAAAAACACAAGTAGAATCAGAGGGACACTCATAAGTAGAATCAAAGTCTAAAAGAGAATAGTTTATCGTTGAATAAGCCTGCTTAACTACTGGAGGATATCCCATTCCAGGTTGTTCTAGGAGAGTTCCGCCAGTTTCAGTCACGTTTGTTATAGACTTGTTTGACTGTATATTTGACCATACATAAGTTTTCAGTCATCGTAGAGCTGTCTATGACGGTGACGTGCATTCTCACTTCTTTGGACTGAATGGCTGAGAAATGGAAACCTTGAAGAAATCGAAGGATTGGGGTCACGTGAACAAATGCAGATTCTGTCGGCGATTAAATTGTTGAATACATCAGCAGGTCTTCCTTTGCTAACAGCCCGTCTCCCCTTTGCTCTTCGATTAGCAAACCAAACCTACAAAGCCATGATAAGAATTTTTATTAAAACACACTACTTAAAGTGAACGCAAGTGGCCGACAAAGTCGTTGATAAAATTCTATTGGCCGATTACTAAGACAAAATTTAGTTTGGCATGGATAAACGTTCCTCTAGTCTGTGCTTTACACAGTCTAAACTTCGATCACAGTAAGCGATGTGGAGTTGTCAGGGCAGAAAAAAATTCAAAATGGCGTAGGACTCCACACCCATTTACTTAACTGGCCCAGTTATCTTCCTTGAAATAATGCTTAGTCTCTCGTAGGTTAACGTCAGAGTTTTTCAAACATCCTCTGCAGAGTAGAATGTCTTGTATAGGAGTTCGCCAGCACTAATCATCTCCGCCTCATTCATACTATGCATAACTGAGCCAAATAAATATTAAATAAGACCCATGAACATTTGCATAAGAATTGCTCTAACCTGAATTCTAGACTCATCAATTGCTAATTTACTGGCCAGTTCAACTCTGCGCTGAATTCCAGGGTATGGATTTTTGTGAAACTCCCTTTCCAGTTCAACACTCTGAATGTGGTTAAATCTAGTTCGCTCTCTTCTCTGAGGACGAGACTGACTATTCTCTTTTACGTGTGGTCTTCTTTCCAACGATGGTGGACTTCTTACGTCAACTAAATGAGGCAAGAAAATTGCTGTATCATATCACTTAGGTATATATATCATACCAAGGTTCAAAAGAAAGCAAATTTTTACCCAGCAAAAACTTTACGAAATTCACCTTACTGATAATTGTATTAGTGAGCTGGTCAGTCGAACTCCACTGTTGTCACTAAATGAACAGTTTGTGTCTATTATATTTACTAGGTTTGTTAATGTCTGTAAAGCTTACAAGGGAATTATCTTTCGTCGTTTTCCCAGGAGTTGATATCGAGCCAAGGGCCAAGGTTTTAATGAAAGTTAATACTGACCTAGCTCGTTCAAGAAATAACTAGTTTGTAAACTTTTAAGAATATCATAAGGTTTTGTTATTCTTACTATCTATGAACTACTGGTTGGACAATCATGCATTTGCACCATATGTGAAAAGAGCGCATGGTTGTAGCTAATCCCATAGTAAACAATTAGACGCTACCACCATCATTAAGAGTAAATGATACATTGAGAACAAAATTGATAAGATCTGTGTTCGATATCGCTATCCTCTTCACCACCTTGTCATTTCTAATGACTGGAAATATTGATCAAGTGCACAATTAGATCCAGTTTATCTATATGGATTACTTATCATTAGCATGAGCACTGTAAAGTCAAGTCATATTAGTCCATGCAAACATGCATTTAATATAATTACAAATATTACTACAAAGGCAGCATTCTTTTAGTCTCAGTGACTTGACTTAGTATCAGTTGCTAAGGCCGGCATTCCAGAAAAAAAAATGAATTAACTAGAAACTTCCAAAACCAAGTAATTCGTACCCTTGCCAATAGCTCTGAGAACCCAACGTTGACAATTAGGGCTCTTTATAATGATGTATATTGAGCATGCTTCTTTTTAGCTAGAATTATAATTAAGTAAGAATTCCTCCCTTTGCGGTTTCTTCATATGCGAAGGAAGAATGATCTAAGCAAGCGAAAAAACTGTTATAGGGGTGGGAGCTCCATGAGCTCCAGCCGTTCACCTACTTAGGTCATGTTCCTATGTTTTTTATAAATTAATGTTGTGAAAGTATTTTTTTCCTTATTAATACTTATATAAGTTCATAGACCATATTTCTCCTCGTGAGTTCTTTGAAATAGCATGTCCTATGCATGGCCGTCTAGTTCAGCTATTTATTTCCTGGCACCATTTGCCCCAATGCTGAACCAGAGTATGTAGTACAATTACCCTCCATAATTTTTAATTGCGTTGAAACTTTTCCGAATGTTCTCACTATGTCAAGGTAACAAGAATTATTCAGAGAAAGAAAATATACCATTGGTCCGAGAGGGATTGAAATCAGTTCTTAGATCCAAAGCCTTTTTTATTCAGTTTCACCAGGAACCACAAACGATTGAATTGAAACCTTGTAGCTTTTCCCAATTAATATCAATTTTTTTTTAATGTGGCATCAATAATCCTGCCTAGTGAGGACCATCAGCTTTACTTGGCAGATATTAACACTCACCCCCCAGTCCCCCTGCAGAAAGAGAGATAAATTACCTGAAGAGAGCAGTAGGTTTCTTGTGCACTGCTGTTTTGTAGAATCTTTTTTATCATCATTGTTCATATCTAAAATGCTTGCAATGGAAAATGGCGTTAAAGACTGACGCGAGTTTCCATTCTTGATGTACTCTTTGGAACCTGATTGACTGTGCTCACTCCCCTCGTGGATAATTTTATTCTTAACCAAGCGACTAATGGAACTTAGTGAAGGGACATCTTCTACAGCGCAAACGTTGTCCCGTAAAAGATGCTGTCTGAGCTCCCAACAAAATGCGCCTGGGTCCTTCTTTCGGTACTCATCGATTTTTCTTTCTATCTCTGCAGTTATGACTCTTGGGCGTCCCGCGTGTTGTGAGGGATCCACATTTCCAGTTTCCTGGTACTTAGACAAGAGTTTGCTAACGCATCCATGTGTGACTTTCAACTGCCGGCTGATATCACATTGACGAACTCCAAGGCAAGAAAGGCTTATAATTTGAGACCGCAATTCAACGGGAAGCGGCTTTCCACTAACGTACATGCCTCCAAGCTGGTTAAGTCTGCCGTCACCTGCGTGAAAGACATTTGTCATTTTGTTAAGTTTTTCGCACCCAGTGTATCTGATATGAACTAACACTCCTTTTGCGATTGTTAGATGAATGGTAAAGATTATTACGTCGTGGTATACAGACCCTAAAACAACAAACCGACAAAGGTGTGTCTTTAAGAAGAAACTAAATGTTTGCTATCAGGTACCCGAATGTTTTAACTTAGACGTTGTAAACATGTTTTTTTTTTTGTAGTGAAGTATTATACGGTAGTTAAAAGTTCATTTCAGTTGCAAACAAGATACCATATGTGTTAGAAACAATATTCTTTCTGTGGGAAGCTGAGTTTGGTAAATCTTTAATAAAAAAGCAGATTTTATTACAATATTTTGCTTAAGGCGTAACTTTTACTGCTATTTTTTTGTTTTCTAATAAACGTTTTGTTAGTCCGTAATAATGTTGTCATATAAGTCAACCGTTTCTCGTTTACCGTGAAGTGAGTGTAATTTTTGAGTTATGACCAGTGCACATGAAGGGTTGAGTGTCACGTCTTGTCAAATCATTCTTAGACTAATGACGGAAAAACGCTTCACTCTAATTTGCGCAAAATCACTTAAAAGGCTATGTTTGAAAATCAATTTTATCCTTTTAAATGACCAAATGAGGCACCTAAGAACATTGCCGAATAAAGAACAAGTGATAATTTATGAACCTACAACTTAATAAGCTTAATACTATAAAGACTCTTAGGCTCACTTAAAAGTAATACAATCTAACCGTCGGCTATTAAAGGAGTAATTACCTGGTGCGTGGAAACCGTTCATGTCTTGGGCGGCAACCGTAGTAATTGCTTGTGCTCTCTGTCGGGTCTCTGTAGAGTTCTGTGATAGCTAATGAATGGTGATTTGGACGTTACACTAGCTTGTATCTTTTACGGCCGCGTGTGCTGGTTTACTCTGTCTTATACAGACACCTCTAGCTAAACAATACAAGCACCTTGCTATTGTATACGCCGGCCACTGTATAGGAACGTGCGCGGCCTGCCTCGCAGAAAAACTGAACAATAGAAAAACAACGAAAACGTTTAGTTAACCAGTCAAAAATAATTGCAGCCACTTTTCCCCGTATTCTCCGGGTTTGAATACCTAAAATTATAAAATGCTAAATTATTTCTTGTAAATAATGAAAAGTATATTCCTTACCTTTATTCGTAGTCTTTTCTTATACAACAACCTTACTAAAACATCCATTTGTTTTACGGGGAACAAATCAAACCAAAAGAATTAAGGCTACATGGTGCCATAATTATAAATGAAAAAAAAAACCATGTGTTTCTTAATCAAATGTGAAATTAAAAGATTTAACAACCAAAACGACAAAAATTATATTGGATGCGGTTATTAACTTGTACAATGTAATAAAGTTTTGTGAGTCATTAAAGCGTTGATTTTATGTCAATATTGTTTACATAATGAAGTTCTTTATTACAAAAAAATATAATTCAGTTTTGTCATAAAAAACCTAATTGTTTTCTGTTTACCTTAGCGGACCAAGAACTTTTTCTTTAAATGAGAACGTAAAGTATAGTTTATTTCTTTCAGTCGAATAGAGTGGTTTTTGTTTTTTAGATGATTTTGTTATTTGTTATGTTAAAGCCAAAATTGTTACATTTTGTCTTTTTTTTTTAAAAAAAGATAAAACAATTGTTGTTTTGTAGATGTGTTTTGTTACGTTACGGGACCAGTAGGTTCCAGTTTTCACTGTATATAAGAACGTGATTGTTGCTCGGCGGAGCAACCTGAATTCCATAACATTGATATGTACCCCATGCCATGCAGAGAAAACAGTGAAATGATGCCTAGAGTCAAAAAACTTACACCCTGCAGTCTATAGTCATTTATGAACGTGAAAGGAAAACGTCTTCATATTGCATGGAAGTGATTGAGAAAATAAATCATTGTAGTTTTAGAATAAGCCACCGACAAAGCAAAAGAACATCACTATGGGAAAAGCCTCGAACACCAAACAAAAGTTCATATTTCCTGGGTGCAGGGTGGCAACCAAATTGAATTCGGTTTCCTTTAGAGTTGATTTTAAATATTCATACCCGTTTTATTTGTTTTGCTTCTACGATTTTGAACAAAACACTCTCCATTTTCTCTTTCCTTTTCCACGTATATTTCAGTTGTAAATGTTCGAGTGTTTCATGAGAACAAAACACATTGAATACAACGATTGCTTATTCCACTTGTCATATTTACTTCATACGACCTTCAAAAGTGTTAGCAGCGATGTATAATTTATTTTAGCTTTTCAACCTACTTGACATTTTTAAAATTGAAAAAAGATATTGGCACTATCAGGTTTCGAACACCTGACCAAAAATTTGAGCTAAGTCCTAATTTTTTCACTTGAGTAGATTCACACGCGAACAAGATCTTTTTTGCCGACTTTTTTGAAAATTTTTTACTCATGTTATTCCCTCGATAACTACTTAAGAAGCTAACACTTAAGTTCCACTTGCCGGCAATTTACCTTCAGAAAAACCAACTGGAACAAGCAATTATCGCGGTTTATTACTTACAATACAAGAACATTCTAATTTTAACGGATATCACTGTCGAGGCTGTCTAAATACATCCGGGATGTAGTCTCAGGTTCAAGTACACGTGGTGTAGAATTTTTAAATGTTCTTGAAATCTCCTAAAGAACACTTTTATAGTCACACAACCAGTTTTAAAATCCTCCTTTTGTTCTGTTCGGCTGCGGATACGCAGAACCCCGTGGGCGGACTTAACTTAGCGTGTTTCATTCATGTTTGTCCTACACGTTTTTGAAATGTTGATTGACCCTAACAATTTTATACTGTTTTTCAACTCAGTTGATAACGAACTATTATCAGACCTTGACTTAAAAAAATATTGTTTAACACGTGACTCTAGAAAGTCTAACAGCCATCTACAGACTAACGACAGTCGATATGATCCCAAGACAAAAGTTTTAATCGCCTTTCATCCTGCCACAAAGGAATAAAGCCTTCTTTCACTTATTGACTGGTTTCTCACTTGTGAAGGAAAGTAACTTCCCATTTTTTGTATTTGAACCAACTAGTTTTCCGTAAAATATTGTGGAGAATAGAAAACAAAAAGAGACTCGATAATTAATCCCACATTCTTTCTTGCCTGCAAGGCTCACTGCTCGCCACAATAAATGTTAACAATTAAAAAGGTACTAAAAGACAACATATAAGTGTTTTGAACTGATTGCCCTAACAAACTAGTTGGTGATCGTGACATTGACCACCCCCAGCGAATGTTTTTCTTGTTTTAGAACAAAAGAAGTGAAATAACTTTACCGCCTATTGAGTCTCAAAACACACAAAACACCACCTGCAGTAGCCAAGGAACATTAATTGCTCTTTTGCACAATACGTTTGAAAGCAGGCCATGGACATACAGGCAGCCCACTCTTGTATCCTGTCCACATTTTTTATTCCAGTTAGTTCTGGTTCATGTTAGCATAAAATCTGTTTCTTAAATCTTTCAAGGGTAAAACAGATAGACTGGGCAGATTTGTGAGAGCCATAAATTGACATTTTCAATTATTAAGTTCTTGATGTTTGTGAGTGTCACGATCCGGCCTTTTGTTATTCTTTTAGTAAATGATATGGTTTTAAATACCTAAATATGGCCAACGTGTGTCAATCAGCTGTTCTACAATCTCTGGCTTTGCTTTGGCAACTTAAAACAACCTATAAAAGTGTTTTGTTTCTTCACTGAAAAGTTTCATTAATGTGCTATTAACTCTACAAAACACAAATGGAGAGAATTACCATATGTACATAAAAACAGTTTAAAATTGGCCAATTAAAAGCTAATTTGATAAATATGACATGAAAGTGGTTCGCTTTGCTAGCCTGACAAGGCTTGAACCAGTGGCTGCTGTTCTTGGAATGCCGGCATATAACAAGTCAGGCATGTGCTTCCAAAGACAAACTTATTGAAATTTTTATACCTGTTTTTATAGATTGCAGCACGTGTCTATTAATACTCTAAATAAACAATGGCTACAAAATTATCTGCCATGTACAAGAATGCAGCTAGTAAACTGCTTGAACGGTCACTTTGCCGAGATGCATGGAGGATGAACTATTATAGTTGCCGGTATGCTAAATAATATCTTCGAGATAATAATATCTTTCAGCTCCGGCGAAATATTCTGGATAAATTCTGTTAAACGATCAACAAACTCTTTATATGTTCCTGAAGAAACTACTTGATTAAATTAAAAAGAAAACAGAAACAGTTCCTTGAAAACTCAAAAACAAGTTAGTGTTTTGAAAAGCGGGCGTTATGGGCTTTGTTCTTTTAAAGATATTCGAATCAGCGAGATATTTGCGCACGGACAATAGATTGTGGATGTGTAACATTTAACTACAGGGCACGCGTAATTGTTCGAGGCAGCTGTAAAGACCTTCCGGTTTTCTCCACCTGCCTTGACAATGCTCCACTAGACCTGCAAAGCGATAGTAAATCCATGCAAACGCTCCAGGACTGTTGCAAAGGACTGAATTAATCATTAAAATAGCTGAAGTGTGCTCATTCAGGCACGTGGATTAAGCACGTTTAACAAAGCAAACTTGTTTCAGTAACACGCGATTGAAAGGTTTTCAAACCCTCAAACACGTTACTCGCCTTTCTACCAGGGTCTACATTGAAAAGTAGCTAGGATCTCTTACTGAAGGATTATACCGGCTGTTGCTTTGTACAACTTCAAGTGAAATTCCATCACGGTAACCAATAAACTGCCGTTCAAAAGAAAAATATGTTGCGATATAACTTTTTTAATGTAAAGTTTGCCTGTTATGAAACTCTTTAATACCATGAAAATGCCTTTTATACAAAGTTAATTGCTTTTCTTTTATAAAAAATGGTGCGTTGTCTTTCTTTTGCAATGATATTAAACATACATAACCTACTTTACGTAACTTGCATTGCATACATCCATGTATCACTGAGTATCACGTTCAAACAATTCCTCACCGGTTGAAAAAATAATTAAAGGGCGTTAAGCCAGACCAACCCTTAAGGCCAAAAGCTGAATAGAGGCTCACTGTAATCATATTGGACTGAGCTGCCATTGTCCTGTTCCATCACTAAGCCCAATAGCTACCGAATCTGCGAGCTGCGAATCACATCAAAGCTCCAACATCGCGTAATTACAGCCTTGTCCCCCACGGTCATCAAATACATATTGAGTTTTATAACTATAAAGAGATGGCTTTGTTAACTCGTCTTTTGATATTGCAAGACTTATCGACATCGACATGAAGAGGCCGTTTAGTATCCCATGGATTTATTAGTTTCTTCACCAGTTGATAGCAGACTGTGTCAGCTCTGTAGTAAGCGTAGCAATCGAGGCTTGGCGCCATTGTATTCAATGACTTTCTGCTAATTCTGGAGACCCAATACTTTTTTGTGGACAAGATTAATCATCGTATGCTAACCTCATCCCACTGCTCGTAATAGACGCGTGTGGATGAGATCACCATTTCGGAAGTAGTCCCTATTGTTCTCCAACAAAAACTCGACTAAATTAGGTCTTGAGGTGCAAACAAGAACATGAACTGAGCTAAGGGACTTCCTATAATCGCCTGTATGGGGAGGGTCTATCCAAAAGGGCTACGTTTTTCATTGGTTTCTGCTATATGACAGGATAAACAGGATAGGGATTTAACAAGTTGAAGTAAATGAAAAGGTACGGAAATCTGTCATTTTGGTCTGTGAAAAAAACTAAACGGGATAATAACCAACGTATTTTATGGCTGTCCAAAAGACAAGGAATCTTCCTAGTTTAGTAATTTATTCATATTTGAAAGACGATGCATTTACAGTAGTTTAAAAGAATACAGTAATCTAAACTAGGAATGTAAAGGGGGGCGGGGGTGTCTTTCGTCAATGTAATGTGTACACCTTTTCTGTCAAAAATGGTATATAAAAGGATAAAAGGTTGGACCCGGCTCAGCTGAGCGGAGCCTCCCCGATTACAACTTTGTTGAGCGCCCCCTAAAACCAAAAAGCCCATGCTTATTTCATTGCTGAAGTGACCGTTACAGAAAACTGTATGTGCGAAAATGCGTACAGCCCGGATCAAACCCTTTTCATTTCTTTCTTTCGATTGCTTGGCACGAATTTCTCACCCAAATTTGAAATGGCGCGAGGTGTTGGCTCAGATAGACTGAACCAATTCATTCTAATGTTGCTGTAATTTGAGCAATAAAAACGGGCATTGTTCAGGTCCACCTTTCCAAATCTCTCCCGGTTGGACAGAACTAATCCACTCAGTTTTACACTGAAATTTCCATAAATTTGGTTCAGACGATCGATGTCACAGACATTCGTCTCTGCTGGGTGACAAATATTCCATTCTCCAAAGTGATAGCTAAACAAACTTTTATAAATCTTCTTCAGGTTATGTTTCAATAAAACTGGGGGTAGTCTGTTTTTACATGATGTTCGTAATTCTGAAAATATCAATAAGCATACTCCTATTCACAAACTTTCTAGAAAAGAAATCAAGTCCCTATCTAAACCTTAGGTAACACCTGACATCAAAACTTCCAGAAGGATTAAAGGGAAGCTTTATAAACGATTTATTCAAATTGTGAATTAAGGAGCTAATTATCCTGAAACCTAAAGGCTTTAATTCATCTTCAAAACTTGTTGTTAACAATTCTACTATAACAGATTCCAATTCGATAGCCCCGGATTTTAACAAATACTTTAATTTTCTAGTATTGGTAGTATTATTGCCTTCTCTCATTATAATTGCCATTTTAGTCCTCTGGCTACTTAAATTATGTGATTCAATATCTCTAGACAATGCTCTTTTTATATATTACATTTACTCAAACAGTTTTCCTAGTACTTTTAATAACTTTTTTTAAAAAAGTACATCAGTATGAAACCAGACTGGCCTCTAAGAAGTCTTACTATTTACCTAAAGCCAGAACCAACTACGGAAAATTTAATATCCGTTTCAGCGGTGCTAAACTTTGGAATTCTGTTCCAGACGATCTTAAATCAGAGAGTCGTTCTTGTTTCAAAAGCTCTTAAAAGAATCTATTATCTCTAAATATTGATTAGTTCTCTGGTGTACACAGCCATTGCTATTGTTTTTGTTTTGTTTTGTTTTTCTTTATGTGTGTGTACTTGTATATTTCTTTATGTAAATATTTTTCTCCGCATGGCATTTGCTATTTTTAAATGCCTGTGCTCTCTATCTCGACTAACTGTAAATTTTTTTTTACTTCTCTTTTTTTCCCCGGAGCACTGATAAAGATTGATTAATTGTTGTTGTTGTTGTTCTACTTTTAACCTAATTACTTGGGTAATTGACTGCGATTGTGGCGCCCATAACAGTTCAGTGGTCTTGGAGGTAGGTCTATTGGCTCGCTTTATTGGGGACATTTCGGAGTTTTGGATGCAGCCGTCCTTTGTGTAGTCACGTGATGTGGGGATGAGCTTTGCGTGACGGGGACTCCAATGACATGAAGTAGTTTTGCACGAAGAAGATTACACATGGGTGGATAAACTATGGGGTTGCGTTACCCTGACTCCAGAGGTCCGTTCCCCGATTGACTGGGATGTAATAAATCGCGACCATTGTTTAAGTTTAGTTGTAGTGGCTTTAACGTGCGATTTTCAGATGATCTATAAAAATACCTCTGACACCAAGGCTAGCGCTGCGTTTGTTAAAAACTGGAAACCTTCTCCAGTAATGGGGCTATTTCGTTAGACACGCGCACGCATTTTCTGCGAGGGCGCAGGGCAAAGGATAAAAAAACAAAATGGCGTCGGAAATTTCTTCCGAAGGAGATGAAAAAATTCAATTTCTGTCATCATTCCCTCCTCTGAATTTGAGGCAAGACCTTGAGAATAACCTCTTTGACAATGACTTTGAATACGAGGACTGTGAATATAATTTTGGTCACGTTAATCACCTTAGTGAGAGTGTTTTTGACAAACTCAGATACGAGGAGATGTCGGCGATGTCGTGCGATTAATATCCCGTTCGGAAGAAAAAAATAACGTTGCGGGGAAAAGGAGGGCGGAAAGTTAACAACAACAAGTAATAATTATGTCTAATTTTCCTCAATTATATCTTTGAATTCACGACAAATACAGTTCCACCGGCTTCAAATAGCGTCTATCATCGGCAAAAATTTCATGGAAAAATACTTTGAATATTACAATTTTCCCTTTAATTTTAATCAGATTTTTCCCCCTTTGACTTGCTTCCCGTTCTTCTTACCGCTGGCCCATCACAGCTTCGCGAGGTTTTGCGATAAACATATTTCTAGTGATGCTTATATAACATTGGCTCATTCTCCCTGTGTTTAGACCAGTGTGCATACATTGCCTATCGAGATGTTAAGCACTTGGAATGTTAAGAGAACACTCAAATAAAGTCGCAAGACGATCGCCCATCTCCTGAAATTTCACACGAGAGCCGCGCAAATTTGCGGGTTCCCGCGCGAGTTTATGACGTTGAGGATGGTGCAGTTTGTTCTAAAAATAGCGCATTTGGCTATTTTGATAGAACCGCGTGGACCTTGCGCTTGCGGTCTTCTACCTCGATTATGGCTCCTGGGAAAACTCTATTCTTTTATCAGTAGTGAGTGGTACAAGGGGCTGTATTAAGGTAGACCAACCCTTTTTGTTTTAGTTTCTCCTAGTACTTGCTTTCGTTCGCTATAGAGCTAATTAAAGCTTTGTGATAAACAAATACTGTATGCCTTCAAGTTGAGTAACATTTCAAGTAAACCTCCGGGCTTCATTGTTTTGAGTGGTTATTTTAATGTTTCTCTCAATTCGGTGGCTTGTTTCCCTTCAGGTCTGAATTTGGCTGTAACATAGCTCCGTAATTACTTTGAGCCGTTTCACTCCAATCTTAAAAACACAAGCTATTCTCGTGAAAAACACTTGTACAATCATAGAATGATTGATACATTAAGATCTACTATCTGAAAGCATTTCATTTCAAATCATTTTATCCTCAAAATCCCTTCAAAGCGGCAGAACGAAATGACTTTATTTTAAAATGGGAAATTAGCACTTCACAGCCTTATATTCCAGGGCATGTCTCAGTTTCGTAACAAATTAAGTTACTCACTCTCAGTTCACAACTCAGTATGATCAGAAAAACTTTTATAACACAATGTTTAATTTCTTTTAGTACATACAGCTTATATCCAGTGAAATAATCTGCGTGCTAACGTAGGTTACTGGCAAGGTGCTTTTCCTTGTAGAGAGGTTGACGGAGAAAGTTCATCAAGCTCAAGGTGAAATTATCAAAGTGCCTGTTATGACTATCGTGCATTTGTGGGGTAATTCCTATTCACAGATAACATTTTGCAGCATTGATGCCCACATGTTTGCTTTGTTGAGGAAAGAAAAATCGAAACAGTTGGCCTAGTAACATGAACGTCTAGCATACATGAAAGTTCTGAAGCACCACAGGATGTTATGGGTATGGAAAAAATAGGGTCCAATTAAAAAAAGGGCACCCCTTTTTTGTTGTGTATGAAGACAATTAATAAGGGGTTAGAAAGCCCCCTTAAAAAGATTAATTGATATCAACACTGAAATCAAAGTTTTGAACTTTTCTAACAACAATAGTTAACATTTTAAGCGAGGTTATTTAATTTCCTCACACTTGTAATGCAACAGACACGTGTAGTTTTCTTAGGTGTACCGGAGAAACACAAGCCGGTGTGTGGTCGGTTTTTTTGTGATTATCACTATTTGAAATTAGGTTGTCCTCTGACATTTTTCTCAAATTGCTCAGTTGAGATTCCAGTAAAATTGCGACAAAGACATTATCAAACTGATTAGAAAGGACAGGAAATACGAGCTGTATTTATAAGTAACGTGCCTCAGCAGACGAGGAACTCAAGATGCAGCCGTTAAAAAAGTTATTTATTTTAACACTAAGAGTAATTTTGGTCACAAGATACTCTAATTCAAAGAAGGATAATTAATCAAAGTCAATGGGTGTCCTACAACACTTAAAAAATAAAACAAAAATCTTTTAATAAGGACAATGGAAGCCAATCTTTATTATATTCAGTCGCACGAAATTAGTATTAATAATTGTTTTATTTTGTTTAAGGGATCTGGCGTTTTTTAAACAAAACTAGTAGTTTCATTTACATTCCCCATGAATTCGACATTCTACATAATGCAATTACCACGCTCTACAAGGGTCTAAGTACCACTAATTTTGGTGACTTTTAAATCCTCTATCTTAAAATGTGTATAAATTGTATCAGCCTCCTGGTGGGTGGTGTGCCTGAGGCAAAAGTGAAAGAAAAAGAATGCCATACAGAGGAGGCAAAGAAAAAGGTTTTAATAGCGAATTTTTATCGATGGAACAACAAAGTAAAACGTATTGTGGTTTCCAACTGATTGCTGTTGATTTTTAGTCTTGTCTGGATAGAGTAGAGTCATTTGCTTAGAAAACATGGTAAGGTAAGGATGACTTTTGTCGCGAAAATATAATGATAAAATTTCTTAATATAGTCTTAAAGAATTTAATAGAAGTCTTACTGTTTCCAAGTGCCGTCATCCTGAGGATAAGATGAATCGCCGGGTCCAATAACCCCAGCATCTGCTGCGCTTGCATAACATTCAATAAGAGTTTCTGTCATGTATTTCCCTTTTTTATCGCCAATGTCCTACGAAAGTATCATTGATTTTATTTTGATGCTTCAACTATAAACACCATTTTAGGACAATCTCTTAACCTCTGATTGAGTATACTGTCGTGAAGATCATCGGAGTGGGTCTGTAGCTAAGAAAATTAATAGTGTTTTACTAGAAAAGGAAAAAAGCACGCAAAATGAATTAAAATGTAAATTTGTGGCCACCCACCACGAGATTTGTTGCAAATGGGCACTTCAATTAACTATAATGTATAAAAACGTTGTGAAAAGACACCAGTTGCTGAGGAGAAATTTTTCTTCAAGACTCAGACCAACCTTAAAACGCTCTACTAAGTTGGTACAAATGGCGTATGTTCACAAAGCCTGTTTTAGTCACATATTTCTATTCTCGCTCTAAAACTGCCGCTGGTTTGTCACCTCCAGTTTCTAAAAGGAACACTAATATGATTGAAATATACCGTTATTGAGTTCTTTGCAGATTAGTTTGAGTTACCTAGTCACCATATAAATGATATAAATTGAGTGAAAATCGTGATCACTCAAACACGAGGTAGAGGAGAGAGTTGTGTTCTCTTGCTAACAAATCAGAAACAATGGAGCAGTTATTCAGCATGTCCTTGTCAGGTAACTCATATCATACGCCACCCCCGTCATGCATTCCAGCCTGAAAAAGTAAAAGAAAATCCAGCTTTCTTATATTAATAATTCGTTTCTTGTCATTTTTACAAACAAAGTCGGCAGCATTTTATTTCTCTTTGGCCAAAAAGAAGTATGCAATATGCTCCAATTATATGTGCAATCCAGTAGTAACGGTGGTTCGTAATTTTGGTTGATGACAATTACTTTCGCTGCTAATGTTACTCTCAAATTGAAAGGGGTGTGGATACTGAAGAGACACTTCAGTGATGACATGATCCTTTTGATGGAAAAAAAGTGATCTTTAAGCAAAGGATATCTTCTAGGTCCAGGACGAATAAATCAACTTGGAGGCTTTTACGTCAACGGAAAACCCTTGCCGAAGGATATAAGAGAACAGATTATCAACTTAGCCAGAATCGGAGTCCGTCCATGCGACATCAGCCGTCAGTTGAAAATCACTCATGGATGCATCAGCAAGTTGCTGTCAAAATATCAAAAAACGGGATCCATTAACCCTGGAGGAACTAATGTTGGAAGGCCAAAAGTGATAACACCTCATATAGAACGAAAGATAGATCAGTACAGGCGAGAACAGCCAGGGATCTTCTCCTGGGAGCTGCGCGATCGCCTTCTTCGAGAAAATGTGTGCAGCCGAGAAAGACTGCCCTCGTTGAGCTCCATCAGCCGTCTTATTAAACGGAAGATGATGACTGGGAGTAAAAACACTGGATCCAAGGAAGAGAACGTGAATAGAACATTTCTTGTTGGACAGAAGGAGGAGGACGAGGAGGAGGACGAGGAGGAGGAGAAGGAGCTGAAATTGAGAGACAAGCAAGGTAGGATGGTAAACTGCGATCAGGCGAGGATGTGTTTTTTACTATAGGGAGGGCATACGATTTCTTTCGTTTATGGCATGGTTTGCGTGAAAATTTCGTTCAGGGAGTAGACAGGTATACCTTTGCTTTCTCCTTATCACTGTTTCCAGTATACGTCTGCAGAAGAGCTTGAAACTACAAAAAAGTGTTGCTGCCCACTTGATAGGACCAAAACGAATCAAACATATTACTTGATCTCTCGGAAAAGATCCACGTGCAAAATTCCTCTCACCGTTCTGTGCTAGTAACCAAGGATACATGCTTATAAAAGAATTAAAACAATAACTTTGGCGTATTCGTAGTATATCACGATAGCAAAGTTGATTATTAAGAGTATTAAGATATGATTCCAGCTCTTGGAAGGTGCATATGTGTTTAAACATTCATTTTACATCAGAAGCATAATGCTTCTGTTTTACATTCATTGGTCGAACAACATACCCATGCGTAGGCATGATCACAACTCAAAAGAAGTGTTTCTAAAATTAGTATTCATTGGACTTTTGGAAACCTCAAACTCACAGTTTTAAACTGGGAATTTATTAGAAAGAATTTAATTGTCACGTTTCTTCTTGTCAGTAGTAGCCTTATTTTATTGATGGCAATAAAGGCGCATAACCTCGTCAACAGCAATCTCTTTGATACTAGCTTTGTTAAAATTGTTTCAGTCTCAGTGAAACCACTGAAACGTGCCGTCTGCAAAAAATTCAATAGTGGGTGAAAAATCATCGAAATAATTCATTCTTTTAAAGGGCCCTATGGCAGCTCCTGGGCATGGTTATCTCGAATTTAATTTGCGTTTAACCATCGGACAGTCTGGTATAGATGTTCCCATGGGCCATCACCTCGCTGCAAAAATTGCAATCTTTTTAAAACAGCGGTTTGCCATTATTCTCTCCGTAATCAAAATGGAAAGTTTTCCGTTCGACCCAGTTATGACGTGGAAATTTATTGGAGTTCTCAGGAAAAAATCAAACGTTTTAGAGAGAGAGAGAGAAGTAAGAAAATGATTTCTAATTCTTGCGGTTATTTTAAATTAGTGGGAAACATACAAAACTTAAAAAAAAAAAAACGAAACAGTAGAAATGGTGGAATAGATAAACAAGTGAGGAAACTTTTTCTTGTTATTCGGCGAAGATGATGTGCAATGCTATAACTTTTCTGTTATGTTTAATCCGAATTTGTTTTATCAAACTACATGGTTTTTTATTGCCTAGTTTTCAGAAGCCCATCAAGTCAAGGAAAGACGCTGAATTTTCATTTCACGTATGTTATTTTCAGATTTACTAACTGAAACAAACGGAGAAACCTCACTATCAGAGGAGGATCAATTTGGGCTTCGCCGAAGGCGTCGACAACGTGCAAAGTATACCAGCCGTCAAATTTTTGAGCTTGAAATGGAATTCGAGAGAAACCCTTATCCTAACGCGTGGGATAGAGAAGGACTGGCAAATAAGCTTGATATTCACGAGACAAGAATCCAGGTAGGTTTTCAGAAGGTTTAAAATGGATAAGAAAACATGATGACTTTTCAAATTAAAAATAAAATCAGAACAGCTCGGTTTTTGAGGTTATGAAAAAGTTTAAAACTGAATTAAGCGAAAAACGAACGGAAATACAGACAGCAAAAGCAAAGCGAAGAGCGCTGTTCAGACTTTCAATGATGTTTACTTTTTAACTGGCAATTGTTAGAAATATGCAGTACGTGGATCTGGATAATTCTTCTACCATATCAAATACAAAGCCATAACTTTATTATTGATTAAAAATCAGTATTTACAAACTACAAACATGCTTTTCTCTATGTAAAACTCCCATCTTCAAAACTTTTTCTTGCTCCTCGATAGTTTTAGGAATTCAAGGAGTGTAACATATTCTTGCAGATATTGTTCATGATATATAGCGAGTGGTATTTTTGTCTATTCTGGCTATGTTTTTGAAGACGTAGTTCGGCTATTTGTTTTTCGCAAGACACTTTTCTCTTGACTATAAATGTTAGTGTTGGGTCAAAAAAAATGATAGGCCTGATCAGAGCTTTTTCAAATGCTTTATTTTTTCCCTTCTAGGTATGGTTTTCAAATCGTCGAGCTAAAGGAAAAAGACGACCTTACTTGCAAGGAGAAACACGGGCCTCCCAACCCTCTCCATCCATGGTGTGTACATGTCACATGTATCCTACCACACTTCCTTCCCGGCCCTGGATGGTTCAGGCCAGACCTTCAGGAGTTTTGATTCCTTCCAAAGGATTCTGGGACTACGAGTATTCATGATACGAAGAAAGTGCTAATTCCTTAGATGTTGCGGGTTAAATTCTCCTCTTTCTGGTTAACATGAGACATGTGAGATCAGGCTCTATTTTTCGTTTTGCAAATTAAGCGTGACTGACTACGTGGGACTGATGTATGAGAGTATTGGGCCTTATATAGTGGAACCAAACATTTGTTATTCTTTGTATAGAAAAGTTAAGCGAAAGAAATCGGAGAAATTTGGCGATTTTATACTTGATGGATTTTCGCAATACTTGTAAAATTCATGTTCACACTCGATTTTTGGTCAGTTCAAACTCTTGTGTGTATCTCGATCTATACTGATCCTTTCTTAAAGAGGGTAGCTACTAAAGAATTCCTTTTTTAGCCCTCGCACTTCACACTTCTAACTGCAATATTCAAAGCTGCGTGTCGACCTAAGAGAAACTAGTTTTACAAATTAGTTACACCTTCTTGGAAAATATTGACTTATTTTTTAGTAGGTCCAGACATTTCGTGCTTCTGCCTTCATAAGTTGAATTAAGACGGACTAATGGAGACCTAGATCTACATTTATTAATTGACAACGCTTTCGCATCAAGTCAATGATGATGCAATTAAGAAGAGCCGCCTTAATCTACCCCGGTAGTATTGCCCTTCCCCCGGTGAAATGGGAAAGCAACTTAAACATACAAACTAGTGCAATACAAAATAATAAATAAGAAAACTATTATTTGTATATTCAAGGGTTTTAGCATGATGCTTGTACTGAAGAATATTAAAAATCCTCAACATATACATAAAAAAATATAAAAAATCAAATGTTCTTAGTTTATTCATAAACAATAAAAGTGTCCTATTTATAGAGGTGTCTAATAGGACAAATACAGCACCACGAGCTCATATCAAATAGTAAACGAATCTGATTAGCTGATTGATGGGCGCGTGCATTCCTTCATTGTTTCGTCATGAGAGGGAGACGCAAAGAGAATATTGCTCGCCTTGACGTTATTTGGCATCGTGTGTAGAAGGAAAACTCCTTCATTCTTACGAGAAGAGGTTCTCAAGAGCTAGATGATAAAGGAAGAAACTTGAAGGTACTTTTATGTCTTTTGTCGCCTCTCCAAAGTTTAAAGAAAGCAGTTACTGAAGGAAATTTGAATGTCATTCATGTCTTGTCACTTGTTAGCTTTACTCTCGTTTATAGAATGAGATAGCTGACTGGGGAACTTGCCGGATACTTTCCAGAAATGTAATGGCTTGGATTGCGCTGGAAACTCCCCAAAGTTATTTTTCCCGATTTATTTATTTATTTATTTTCAGTAAGGGCATGATTACATGAGCTAGGAGCCACTACAGATTTTAAGTACAGAGATTAGAAGCAATGCGCATGAGCAGTGAGTTACCCGCTGTCCCGCTGAATGTCCCGCTGCTGCCTGGTTTGCGTGATTATTATAATAATAACCCAAGAATTTACATAGCGCCATTTCCGTGAGCTCAATGGCGCTTTACAATAATCGTGTTTCTAAAAAATAAAATAAATAAAAACATTTGACTTATTACAGAGAATATATAACAGTTGTAGGAATAAATTTCTAAAAAATGAGATACAATCGACTTGTTAAGATTAACGAAGGAAAATATATCTAGCCGAATTTTTGAAAACATACCTCAAAACGGGCCAGAATATTCGCACAGGAACCTGCGATAGCCAGGTTTCTAGTCACTGTGGTGAGGAAAAACATAGGGGGCTTACTGTCCTGTTTGGTCACATTGTCAAGCCTCAGTGCCTGAGCTAACTCGCCATGGGTTGGGAAGGGGCCTCCATGTCAATCCCTAGCGGGGGGAGGGCGGGGACAGTGCTGCAAAAGCGTGGTACCTTCCGATAGTCTTGCTCTGGGAGAGTCAGTACACTGGTCATGTCTGCCTTTAGTTTGTTATGTCAAATTCTTGTAATGTTTGAGGCCCATTGGCCAATGAAAGCATTCCCCTCAAGCACGTGCTAGGCTGGGGGGGGGGGTGGAGGAAGTCAGGGGGGTGATTTAACTTTGAATTATCTGCTTAGAACTTGGTTAAGTCTCAAGCATCCTCCGTCATTTAGGGCCTTCAAGCAGCTAGAGTGTATGGCCAAGTCTAGAGTGTCTTTTTGATGGACTTGAATGTTTCTTTTGCTAATCAGGAACCAAGAAGAGAGTCACCTTAAGAGAACTATGGGTAAGAGCTGAGTTTCTTGGCGATATCCCGGCCCCGCTCCCGGGGCGATATTTACTTTAGTTGAGTCAGTTTAAAGTGTGTGGGCTCCAGGAGTCCGATGGTACGGTTTTCATAAATCCGGCTAGATATACAATAAAAGAAAAAAGGGTGGCAACTAACTAATAAAAGCCTCTCTAAAAAGTACTGTTTTAATGTTATTCCTAAAAACATCAAGGTTCTGGATTGATCTTATGTCATCGGTTAGGGAATTCCAGAGCCTGGGCGCAGCAACTTGAAAAGATCTCAGTGTCAGACTTTGGTGTTACAAGCAGATTTTTTGAAGAAGATCGTAATTGCCTCGTCGGAGTATAGGGCTGAAGGAGATCTGCTATATATTTTGGCGCCATGCCGTTCAGTGCTTTGTACGTAAGAAGTAGTATTTTGTCCGTAATTCGCTGTCTGACTGGTAGCCAGTGTAGTCTACGAAGAACTGGTGTTATATGTTCTGAGCTTCGAGTTCTAGTCACCAGTCGAGCCGCGCAGTTTTGTACCAACTGTAGCCTATCAATAACCGATTGAGGTAAGCCATATAGAAGAGCATTACAGAAATCCAACTTAGATGAAATAAATGCATGAGCAAGTGTCTCAGCATTATCCTGAGAGAGACAGTTTCTTATCTTTGCTATATTTCGTAAATGATAAAAGGCCGTTTTGCAGGTGTTCATAACATGTTTCTCTAAGTTGCCATGGGAATCAATTTCTAGCATTATTAGAGACTTCAATGTATTCACCAGCGACATGAATACCCTTAATAGGTGGGTTGACTTTGTGCTTTGGTCCAATCAGTAGGAGCTCAGTTTTATCCCTGTTCAGCTTTAACATGTTTGCAAGCATCCATGCATCAATACTCAATTACTTGCACTGAAGCCGCTTGATCATGAAGCTTTAATGGGCAGTAAAGCTGGGTGTCATCAGCGTAAAAAGCCATGACTTCTGACAATGTCGCCAAGCGGGGACGTGTACAATACATACAATATAGGCTCCAGCACAGATCCTTGGGGCACGCCACACCGCAGGTCCTACGATGTTGCCCCCTTCACGTTGACTACTTATTTACGATTCTCAAGGTGGGACTTAAACCAGCGCAGGGCTTTGCCATTAATACCAAAGAGACAAGAGAGTTTCTGCGGAAGAATCTTGTGATCCACAGTGTCAAAAGCTGCAGATAGGTCAAGGAGTAGTAAAATAATATAGGACTGATTGTCAATCGCAGAAACAATGTCATTCAGGTTAATTGAACAGGTTGAGCATGCTAAACTACTTGGTGTTACTCTTGATTGCCATCTTACATGGGAGAAACACATTGAAAATATATGTTCAATTGTAAACAGTAGACTGTCTCTCTTAAGAAGGATCAAACTGTTTCTCAATCATCACTGTGCTCTACGTTTCTTCAACTCTTGTATTCATGACCTCTTTATCTATTGTTCGAGTGCATGGGGTAATTGTTCCAATTGTTTATTGTCTCGTCTTCTTCTCCTTTAAAAACGTGCAGCTAGATTGCTCCTTGATGCCGACTACTCTCAACCATCTGTAAGCTTATTTTCCAAACTCAAATGGCCGCCTATTTTCGACCTTATAAAACTAAGAAAACTTGTACTTTTATTCACTATTCTTAATAATAATGATGCTCCTCTTTGTCTTCAACGTAAATTTAATTTCTTGTCTTCCGTTCGCTCAACTGGTCTGCGCACCAAAGCTTGTGCTTTTATTCTTCAAGTTCCATACCCTCGGTCTAACTCTGGAAATCGCACATTTGCTTACTCTGCTGCCACTCTTTTTAATTGCCTTGACACTGATCTTAAGCAAATAGCGTGTGTATCTCCTTCTTGTATTATATATTCATCTACATTAAATAATTTAAAGCATAAACTCTTTATATTATTCCTTAAGTTTGCTGGTAACGTTTCTCATCTTGAAGAATTAATGTGTTATGATTGTCGTTTTTCCCTTTATTGTAACTGTATTAGAAGGTAATTAGTTTATATCCTCTATGTATTGTAGGAACTTTCACAAGCGCTGTTTCAGTGCTACCCAAGTGAAGGCAACGCTACCCCTGTAATTGCATACCCCGGGCTGGCTCACTCCGCAGAGGTCTCAACACCCGATAACGCAGAGTTGTTATTACTCTACTTAAAGAAGCCATGATAAGGCCTAAACTAAAGAAACAGTACCTTGACCATGAAGTGTATTCCGATTTTAGACCCATCTCTAAGTTAAAATTTACCTCCAAGATGATAGAGAAGGCAATCTCGTACCAACTCACTAACTACTTAAGGGATAATGATTTAGAAGAGGGGTTTAATTTGCCTTGATTTGCAGAGTCACAGACTGAAACAGTTTCACAGCGGAGCAAACCTTTTGTAAACCTATCAATCCCACCAAAAAAAGTCCAGCCACAAAGCACTTGCGAGGAGAAGTGTACACACAGAGGAACTCAGCAATTTTAACACACGTCTGTCCTGAACGTAACCTCAATAAATGCCATGTTGCGTTTGTTTTCAGCATATATAGTAGTCCGACAAGTTGTTATTGGCAGAAGGTGGAGTGCTGCGAGTATAATTGATCTTTTTTAATCATTTGTCTTTTAAATGTTTAATCGAGTTTAACTTTCCGACTTTTTTATAGCGAATTTCTGTCCCGGCAGGTTATAGGACAAAAGGAAAGGGAACAACAGAAGTCCCCGCCCAGTTTCGGTCCGCTAAGCTCTTCAGGGTAATTGGGCCTCTATAAATTGTAAGATGCTTTTGGGGGTCATTTTGCGGTCGAATACCTAGAAGCACTTCGAGTTGGTTATGCGGCAAGTTAGGGGGTAAGAGTTGTCAAGCGGTACAAAGGACGTGAATCCACACAGCAATCAGACTAGCATGCTGTTGCATTACGGGCGTTTTTGTTGGGTGAGCAAGTGTTTTTGTTCGCGTAATCGTTAAGTTAAAACATGGATAATAGAAAGACTTTCTACTATCCATGGTGGAAATAGCTATATCGATAAAATCAGAGATGGCGGCTACAGCGTTAGGATCGTAAAGGGGGAGGTTTCGTTCGCCCCTAAAATACGCCTATATTGCAGGCTAACATGGGCGGTCGAGGTTAGCTTCAACCACGTCATTTGTCTGGCCAAGGAGGGACAAATTTCCTTAAGAAATTTAGATAAGACGCGCTCTCTGGCCACTTTAGAGGCTATCCAGACTATCTTTGTATACCCTACGAGCAGAAGTTTCTTTTTGGCATGGCTTTTAACATTTATGGGAGTAAACAAACCAACTACGCGACTGACAAGCCAACGCGAACGACTACGCAAATTCCAAAAGCCATGCTAGAAAGAAATCACAGCTTACCATGTTATCTTTGTCTCTTCGTAACAACAACTTGAAAAGACCACAAAAAAGAAGATTAAGAGACAGAACTTACATCTTTAATTTCTATGTCTTGTTTATTCAAAACCCACGCGGTTATTACCCGGCATTTCCTTCGCGTGGAGTTTTAGGTGCTCTTGTGAAAGAAACGATTAAGCATCAAAGTATTGTTAATCCCCACATGAAATGACTGAAAGATGGCAATGCTTTGAAAATGCTCTACGTCGTACACTAAAATTCACATCAGTCATTCATATATCGGCTTCCAAACTTGACATTTACAATGTTACGTACAAAAAATCCATAGTAGATTTACGGATAGACACAAGGTAGACAGACACTTCAATTGTCATGTAACATTACATCGTTCTTAACCACACAACAGTACAAACATTTTTGCACGCGGGTGGGGAGGGCCATTTTTCCCTCTTTGTCCCCTATTTAGCTTATGTTACAATGTACCTTGCACATGTTTATACACCTCATCTTTATATTATCAGGGACTACATTATAGGCGTTTTGTGTTTATAAACGAAACTACGGGCACTATCTTTTCTTGCACAGCACAGATGATCCTTTTTACCATTATTTAGATTTCAGATATTATACTTCTTTTGGAAAGATGTGTTGTCATCTTCTGGGGAAGAACTGTTCTAGAACTGATTCATAGATGGAGGACAAAGGCGTGTCTCGCGAGGAAGAACTGTTACCATCCGACAAATGAGTGTGTTTCCCTGAATATAAAAACGAAACAAAAGTGCATAGTCTCCACAGTTTCTCTCATACATGTAATAAGGTGTAACGTTTGGGTAACTGTTTGTTATCCACAACTCACATTAACCCTCAGGAAAGCAGATTTTCCAACGGGAAACGGTTAAAGTTACATTTCACGGAACTTCCTACTTCGGGATGCGGATGTGGGAATGGTGGTGGTGGGGCGGGGGGAAGGGGTATGGGGGGTTGGGGGCGAGTCCTCGACTTCTGAAGGTACGAGTCTTCGACATAAGCGTTATCGGATTTTCTTTTTGAAGCTTCACCTGTAAGATTTATGTAGCCTTAATCAGACTGTATGCATACATGTACATCAACTTTCGGTCTGGCTTTCACTGACAGCCAAACAAAAAAAGGCGAAGAATCTTGCTCCTTCAAAAGTCAATAAAGCAGTCTCTGAGTCAGGCTTACCCTGTCTTTTTGAATGCCACTTTTCGTTAAACTTTTCAAGGTCGCCTAAAGAAACAAAAAAATGAATACAATTTTAGTCAATTTTGGTAGCTTTGGGACTGCTTTCGTACCCTCCCGGGGGGGTACTCCCTTATCTAAGCTATATAGGTATGTGCCGCCCCATCGCCTAGGGTTTTTGCGCCGTTTTTGTCTGAAAACGGGTATACACTTTGGACATTTTGGTCTGGAATCGGGTATGGTTTTCGAGGGAACTACGGGAGTGTATGAACGTGTTTATCAATTCAATACCAAATGAGTAAGAAAGAAAGAAAGGAAGAAAGAAAGAAAGAAAGACAAATATGCGAATTCGAAATGGGTTTGAAGAATGTTGTTAGTGCTCCAATCTAAGTAATGATAACATAATTTCTGCCTAAAGGCCAGGTCTGAAAACGGGTATGGATTTTAGAGGTCTGGAAAATTACATTTTTTGGTCTGAAATAGGGTCAGGACTTAGAGAACCAGGCGGCACACCCCCACCAAGAATTCCCAGGAGTACCCCCCCCCCCCCCCGGTTTGGTACTACGTAAATGAAATTAAAATGTTCATAGGGAGCGACCATTGCTGCTAACGCTATAATATCCAGTGTAGCTCCTCAGTGGTAGAACATGCGCACCAGTAAAAAGGTCATAAGTTGGACTCCTGTTGCGGGAGTACTAAGATTTATTCTTACAAGCAGCCTGTATCACTGACTAAAAACGTCTTCTCGATGTTACTGTTACACACCATCATCAATGTTCACGAGATCTTCCCGCGTCTCTTCATTTCCACTCTCATCCCTCCTTCTGGTAAATGTATGTGTTTGATCACCAATTTTGCGAGTTACAGTCACCTGGAGAGAAGATGAAGCAAATTCAACCATCTCCTTTTTACATCTTAAGGCCAAGTTAAACCACCTCTTTTACAATGACCGCTACTGAATAAGACTAATAAGAATACAATACGTTTAGATCTACGGCTTAACGCTGCCATAGGGAATTGTCTGTAATTTCTTTCAAAAACTTAAATGCAACCGTTAGACCTGACTGGCTGTCAAAATTACCAATAGTGTCCTTTGTCAAACACCAATCTAATTTCACTAAGATAAGGTTCGCAATAAAGCAGGACCGTAAGGATTCAAAGAGCCCTTCAAACCCTCAGCTGACTTACACTGCGAGCTGACTTACTTGTGCAAAATTTTCCCCGAGCACGCACAAGTGAGCTTGCTCGCAGGCTAAACCTGACTTCAATGGTGATTCTCAATCTAAAAACTGATTCACGTTTGGTTTTTACACTAAATTGAAAAAAAGAGAGAGAAGAGAAAAAGATGATTTATAGACAATGTTTACACATACACGTCAAATTACCTCCTCTTTTCCAGTTGAATCCTTTCTTGTGGTTCTCCTTTCGCTGACCTGAACAAAACAATTCAACACAATGTTGATAACAGCAGAGCATGCATGACATGCAGGCAAGATTCATGCATGCAGTGCAATGCATGCAAAATTTAGAGGGGCTAAACATAATTTTTATTAAAAAGTTTTTTTACTATTCATAATTTTTATTCGATTCATAATTTAGACAACTAAGGTGAAAGATCACTTAATCATTTCATAAATATAAAATATAAGCTTTACTGGCTTATAAAATAACTTGCATGGTATCTAATTTTCATCAGGTTTGATTTCATAAAAATTGAAAAAATGTCCTACAGTAAAATAAAATCTATAAGAATCACCCCTACAACATATGCTGTATCTCTGCATGTTCTGTAAAATCACACTACTAAGTAGCTATTTACATAGTGTTCTTTAATATTATCCATATAAAATATGAAAAAGTGTTCTTACTCCATTTGAATCAACGACAGTCACACTAGAAAATGATGATGATGAGGAGGATGAACGTGGAACATGCTCTAATATTTGGCCTTTGTCTTTTTGGTCCAGAATGTCATCTAAGCTTCGTGTTCCCATTTCAACTTCACTGTCAAGATCTGAAGGATCACGAACAAAATTGATAATAATTATTTTAAATATTCCATTCAACAATATCTGAGTAAAATCCTGTTATTTCAAGGGATGCTAATCCAGTTATTTATAAATCCAAAGAATAAAAGGAGAAAAGAAAGGAGCCCAAAAGTGTGTCCGCTTTTGATTTATTCACATTCTTTCGTGCAGACTTAATCCAGTCAGCAGCCAGCTGGAAACTGTCCTCGACTTATGATTGGTTAATGTCTGCATGAAAGAATGTGAGTTAACATTAAAGGACCATTACCTCCAAAATAACAACAACTTGCACAGGAAACAGGTTTAGCTGGTTTGTATGGAATGCCGTTTGTATCAAAAATACTTCTTACCATATGTAAACCTTAACATTAAATATATAAAACATTTTGCTTTATGAATAAAACTTCTTAATTTTAGTATTAAGGTTATAGTGCACAATTAAAACTTATTACAAAATATATAAAACTTGTTGAAAAATATAAAACTTTTCACGATATATAAAACTTATCAGTACATAAAACTTGTCACGCAATCCTGAAAGGTGCAGGGGCAGTTGCTTGGCAACGGGTTGGTTCGCAGTCTCTTTTTTAGTCCTCCATCATGGCGGATGATTTTACAAGCATTTTGCGCGATGAATTCAAACGATTTATTGAGGAACTTCCCTACGAAGAGTTGAGGCAACGTATTTTTACAGAAGAATTAGAAGTTGCGGATCGGTTACTTGCCCTTTCAGGAAGGATTTGACGCGAATTTGTGTTTTTCCTTCGCATCTTCATCTTAGAGGCTCAGAACTGTGATATGGTTCGGGTTGGCACCGAAAACTATTGTCATCACGGTCTTCCTCACGCCAATTTACGCGCTCTCTATACCTCTCAGTTAGACCTTCGTACCATTTTAGGAGTTGTTTGATCAGCTCAGTTATGTCCTCACTGTTATCACAGTTCCGAGCCTCTAAGATGCAAAGGAAAAACACAAATTCGCGGCAAATCCTTTCTTGAAGGGCAAGTAACCGATCCGCAACTTCTAATTCTTCTGTAAAAGTACTTTGCCTCAACTCCTCGTGGGGAAGTTCTTCGATAAATCGTTTGAATTCATCGCGCAAAATGCATGTAAAATCATCCGCCAAGATGGAGGACTAAAAAAGAGACTGCGAACCAACCCTTTGCCAAGCAACCGCCCCTGAACCTTTCAGGATTGCGTGACAAGTTTTATATACTGACAAGTTTTATATATCGTGGAAAGTTTTTTATTTTTCAACAAGTTTTATATATTTTGTAACAAGTTTTAATTGTGCACTATAACCTTAATACTAAAATTAAGAAGTTTTATTCATAAAGCAAAATGTTTTATATATTTAATGTAAAGGTTTACATATGGTAAAAAGTATTTTTGATACAAACGGCATTCCATACGTTTGAGTCATACATGTAGCAATACTACTACACCGTAATAGTCTCAAAACAAAATTAACTGTTTGTATTTAATACCTCTGTCAATATGTTCATCAGGACTACTCATATTCCCACCAAATGGTCCTCTCCACAAGCCACCAAACTGTGAAAATCACCACATCCATATAAGCAACACTATAGTGCAATAGTAATTTGTAAACACTAGATCACTTCTGAATTATTATCGACAATAAATATATCTTATTCACTTGTAGCCGCGAGGTCTTTATTGGGAGAAACTTTGCCCGAGGTCTTGAGTACCACTGGACGCTCTAGGCCTAGGGAGGTAATCAGACCAAGGGACACCGTGTTTTACAGCCATTTATTATTTCTTCAATATATTTCTCTGCTTTTATTTGGCTTTACATACAGGTGAGCATGTTTTGAGCTGAAAAATAATATTTTGAATTCAGACCTGCTAACCCCCAAAAAAGGAAAATCTGGAGACTCATGAAAAAAAAATTTGGAGATTCTACAAAAGGTAGTGAGATTCTGATTCTATTTTTTCCCTATCAAGGATCTAAATGAACCCTATTTCCATTGGGGGGATTAAATTTTACCTTACTTTATTTATGGCAGAATTGTGAGAGTTGGCAGGTCTATGAATGAATAATAAAAAATTTTGTTGGATCTAGCTTTTGCATGGCATGAAGATGTACGTCTCTGAGGGTGTTGTCAGCCAAGAAAGATAACTCCCTCTGAGATTTGCATAATTCATGGTGATTATCCTTTTGAAAGCAGAATCCAGTAATTACTACTACATTAAAAGACCACTTCAGTCAAGAGTGGAAGCTGTGTTTTCTATGGAGTGTGGGCTTGATTTGATCAAGTTGTAAATTAGGTAAATAAAATGAAGAGGTTTTGAACATAGTTTATTGGTCTCTGAGGTTCTCTTTTAAGTGGGTGCCTGAAGCTTTATAGTGGTTAAGCATTTGGATTAGTAACCAGGAAGACACAGGTACAACTTCAGTTAAGAGAACTTGGGATCATTTTCTTGTAGTTACACTCGACTCCTGATAACTCGAACCCTGGCTAACTCGAAGTTTTTACCTTGTGCTAACTCAAAGCAAAATCAATTTCCCCTTGTTTTCCTTCATACGTTTACTGTAATTTTACCCTCTGTAACTCGAACCCTCAATAACTCGCACCTCCTGCCAACTGGAAGTAATTTTTGTTTCCCCTCAGATCATTTTTGTACAATTTTACATCCGATAATTCGAAACATGTTTTGAGCGCTTAAAAAGTTGAGGAAAAACAGTGTAGTAGCGTCCGAAACATTGAATTTCCCATTGACGTGTTGTGGGCATATAGTTTACTAGTGAAGGCTGATGTTGTTTGTCACGAATATAATGTGAACAGCTTTACTTCTCAAAACAGTAAAAAGCATGCTCTATTTGGGCTATTTTTTGTTACATTTTGTTCTGATTTGTAATCTAGAAGTATCTCTCAAATTTCAATTAACATTTCTACAAGTAAATGTGATTAAAATGTACACTGTACAGTAAACAATGGTTTTTTTTTCTTACTTCTAGCTATTTTATTTGAGCTCCCAATAACTTGAACTTTTTTCCATTTCCCTTGAAGGTTCAGGCTATCAGGAGTCAACTGTATTTGCATCGTTGACTGAATAAACATTATTCTCATTAATTCAATTTGTTATAAGGAAAAACACAGGGCATCACACTAGGCAACCTTCTTAAAGCAAGATCTGAACATTCTTTGCTTTCCTGTTCATTACGTCCCTCCCAGCTCCAGATAATACTGGTAAACGCTTGATTCAAACAATTTTACACCAAAAATTCCACTTACGATTGATAAGGGAGGAAACATGGAAAAACCTCCTGACTGGCTGTCTTCATGCTGAAAACAATATCATCAAAATTAATGCATAGTGAGGGTTAAGTAGGATATAACAAAGTAGCTAATACATGCAGACTGAAGCGGTGACATCTGCCTATGTACTTCATTGGAACAGCTAAATTTGGATCAGTTAAAGCCCCAAGATGCCTAACCTTGTATTGCAATCTTGAAAATTATCTGACATTAATTTTTTATTATTCATTCAAAATGTCAACACCATTTCTGATTGGCTCAAAGCCCTCGGCTAATTTTTCATAACCAACTGGCATTGACCAAATTTGGAATATGGAAGCAATACACCATCGATTTGATGGTATACTGACTTGGAAACAAGGTTGACCAAAGGTATATTTGCACGCATTTTCCAATTAATATGGTATGGATCAAGCATGGCCACATAGCTGTTTATTAACGAGTGAACTAAAAAAGAAAAAAGCTTTACTGGTATTCGAAAAGGAAATTCCTGTAGCTCAATATTTAACTAAAACTGAACAGAAGAATGCAAGAATATGAGAAACAAATTGCTCAATGGATGTTTTCTACTTTTTGAGGAGTATCCGCAAACAAAGCATCTGTTTATATCCTGAAACCGTGCCGAGAAATAGGCCAAAGTTTTGCAGAAAGTCTAAGGGGAGGTAAGCTTGTTAAGGACTTAGAACTATTCTGAATGAATAATAAAACAATAAACATAATTGAATTCGGCTTTCTCAGTATGTGAAGAATTATGCAGATCTTGGTGGATGTTATTCATCTTGGCATAAATCTTCACATACTACTCAGCCTCATTCAATAATTACTACTTATATGTGTATAATGCCATCATAAACATTCCCCAATATTACACTATGGAAAATGCCATTATGTTGCCAGCCATTTATGTTACTGGTGTCAACGGTGAATGGTAACACACCATGACATCCATCAGATTAAAACAACAACTTAAACATTTAATCATACATGAGGCATCCCTAAATGACACAAGAGTGTCTTACAAAATAACTATCCATGTATCAACAAAAATTACAACGAAAGAAATAGATTAACCCAATTATTTGATGGTGGCCTCGTGCACAAAATGACCGGGTCCCCATGTGCATGCTGGCAATGACAAAGAGAAACCCCCTGGCATGGGAAGACAAGCTGTTACACTGGTACAGGGACAGTTTAAGTTGGTAAACATCATTTTTGTTATTAATCTGGGCCAAGGACTGAGAAAATGGAACTCTTTCTCTTAAGAGCCAATAAGTCTCTTGTTGGCACCTTAATATCCATAAGCCAGTGACATACACAAACTAGCACTATATATGAAAGTTTATCTGTAGTGACACAGATAAGACCCATGGGAAAGGGTTTCAATTAATCATCTGCTTATGATCATTAATTACTGGATTAATTATATAACTGTTAGTTAATCCGATATTGTCAGCAAAACTTTTATCCTTTAATTTTTATGAACTGTCCAGTTAAGGATTAATTTGGATAGTTTGAGAGAGGGCTTCCCTTTACAAATAGGCAAACTGTCCAAATTAAGAAAAATTGGACAGCTGGTCTGAGCCAATCAAATGCCAGAAAATACAATAGGCAATGCAAACTAGCAATCATCACAAAGACCCTGTGACAACATGCCAAAAAAAATTTTTGTTGGCTGAGGGCGGTTTGTTGGCGAACATTCTTTCTTGTTGGCTTCTTAATTGTTGCTTTGAATGTCGTTTTGTTTTACTGCCGTTTTGTTTAATTGGCTTCTTGTCTGTCCTCGGAATTTTTTTCATCCAATATTGTTATTTTCAAATTGGACAGCATGTAGTCCTCTGACATACACAAATAGTCTATTTTACCTGATGTCCATGAAAGTTCTCACTCTCTGGTCGTCTTAACATTCTGTCCCTGAGAGACTCTGAGTGATTAGGATTGCTTTCCTGTGGCATATCTGAGGGTGAGTGAGGTGGGAGGTCGGATGTCAGGGGACCTGGCAATAAAATATTATCAAATATAAGTAAAGAGTTTGGACAGCATTGGTACAAAATCAGCTTGTCCAAAGGGCATGACAGTTTCAATGTACTAGCTTAAAATTGAAGTATATTAATTTTATTTAATTTATTTATAGTATTTCTCTATTAAAAATTTAACAAACTTTGCTAGCTCATCATCATAACCCTATCATTTTTTTAGTCCCAGGCCACTAATTAACAAACATTATTATATTACTGAGATGTGTGATCTTAGTGCCATAATATTAGAATAAATTATGCAATAGGAGTGTAATATTTGAGAACTTGAACGATGTTGCAATAAATATGTGCATGCATTACTCAAAGCAGTATTAGTGGTTAGGAACTTTGTTTTCAAAGTCAACCATATTCTGTTTCACATGTCAGTGATTACAAAAATAATACTATGAATATACTGAGAACTAAAATAGTGAAAAAAACTCAAAATACAATGAACATACCTTGGCTTAATCCTATTTAACATTTAAACCTAAACAATTGAACAGAAATAATGCCAAAAACCTTGGATAGAATGATTGAGATCAAAGGGAAATCCCCTAAAGAAGTTCTGAAACATCTGCTCAAACTCCTGTAGGAAATCTCCCTGATTTAAGAGGAAGTCGTCACTGTGTTTTTTGTGCTCTGGAAATCCAAACCTCACTGTCCATTCCTCAACATCAGTAGGTGGTTGCTGTTGCAAAGGATGATAATGCCTCTCCCCGTAAAGGTTGTCAAAATCCTCTTGAATATTTCTGTTAGGGTTCATAAGAAATGAGGTGATGAGTTTATTAACAAAATAATAATTTCCAGTATTATTAATTTAAATAAATAAAGATTAGTGTGACTTTAAGGAAAACAACATTTTCACGTAATACTGTCATGCTATACATATATATTTTTTTGGGGGGGAGGGATTGGGGGAGGAGTGGGTTGTGGAAATGTCTCAGTTAAAAATAATGCCAATAGTCCAGTTTCAAATTTAAAATTACCGCTGAATACAAACATTAACTACACATTTATACAGGGTTAGCCTCGACATTGTCAGAAATTCTAGCAAGTGAGTGTTTGAAATTTGAATATACACAATAGACAGAGTAATAAATATGTATTTTTCTTGTTGGAATTTGTGAATAGATTACTTCAGATGGAGGCTAAACCTGTAAAAAATGCGTCTTCACTTCTTTAATTGAGCGGTCATAGTGAACTTTGTCTCTTGTTTTTATAAGGCTAAGTTTATACATCTTTAGTATTTACCAAATCAGAGAATAGCAATTTTTGCTTGTTTTGATTGGCTCCCTTGACTTGGAATATCCTTGGCTATTCACTGTTTTGCGACCAGAGCCAAGATGGTGTCTTGTTTTGAGACATTTTCGAAAGAAGAAATTTGAGCGAAAAATCAGGATAAATGAAGCAGTCGCACAAACAAATACCACTAAAGCGATGAACTTTAGCTTGTCAGTGTTTACCAGTAGGTAAAAATGATTTTCATGCTGAATTTGCAACAAAATCGTTAAAATGCACTTGACAAAATCCCCAAAATGTTTGTAAATTGTACACAAAGTTCCTACTGAGTGACATTTGTAATTTACAAAAAGTTGCTTGTTTTCGCTTGATATATACCTCGACACTTTGCATCTACCGGTATGTATATCTCCACCATTAGTATTCACCAAATCAGTGGATAGCAATTTTCATGTGTTCTGATTGGCTCCTGTAACTCAGAATATCCTTGGATATTCACTGTTTTGCAACAGGATTCAATATGGCTTCTCGCTTTGCAACAGTTTTGAAAGGTAAAATTTTAGCAGTAAATGAAGCAGCTGCATCAACAAATACCAAGAAAGAGACAAAATTTGGCATGGCAGTGTTTACTGGCTAGTAGAGAAAAAAAATTTCTTCCTGAATTTGCAACAAAATCATAAAAAATGATTCCTGAAACACTGTCAATTGAAACATAAACAAACTCGAACTAAGTGATGTCTTTTGTTTACAAAAACTTTCTTTTTGTTTTTTTATCCAACTGATTTGGTAAATACTAAAACAACTATCCTCCTTGAGGTCAGTTCATAGCGCTAGATATATACACTGATGTTTCGCATCTCGATATATATACCCACCACTATTCACCTCCCCTTCCGGGGATGGTTGTATACTATTCACCTCCCCTTCGGGGGATAAATGTATACTATTACATTCCACTGGTTAGGAGCAGCTACACAGTCGATCCGGAAAAAAGTATATTATAATCTGATGCAGTGGTTTAATATTTTGGGAAGTATACGCGGTAAACAGTCCAACGAGCCCCCACTATGGGGGCCTTGTTTCATAAGTGGGTTGAGCATGATTGTCCGGGTGAACAAAGTCCTGAATAGGACTGTTGTTGACAGTGACTGATGTTTCAACAACCTGTGCAGTAGTCATCTTCTGAGTCAAAGTGAGTTGTATCATGTCAGTTGATGTCATTAAAATCTGGTTATTGACCTAACTGGTCAATTAAGTTGCGATGTTATTGGTCGTCTGTCAGTTAGGCCGTGATGTTATTAGCTATGAAAGAGTTCACAAAGAAGTGTTATTTGAACTGCATTGAACTCAATATATGGATTGAGTTTGACTCATATATATAAAAAAAAACATTTTATTTGTGTTACAAGGTACTGTGTCCATATATCCAGTTTCATGCTTTTGTCCGCCACATTGGTGGCTCTGGATATTTAAATACCTATATTGTCTTGTCACTTGTTGGAACAAGTTGTACTACCTTGTTCTACAATACAAATTTGACTATGGGTTGCAATTGGAAAACAATAAAGGCATTGGGTATGTTTACAACGTAATTAAAAAAACTTAGTCTAGCTACTTTCAGGGGCTTGCTAGTTTTGGGATTTATTAGAAGTCAGAAACTTTTGACGTTACTTTAAGGGGGTTGTAACTTTTGGGGAGTCGCTACTATGGGAACTTTACAGTACTATTAGAAGGTGAAATCTAGACCTCTGTTTCAGATAGTGGGCCAAAAGTCTCTCGGTAACTATCATCTCCTATAAACCTGATTTTCACTAGTGCATAAGCATGAGCACAAGGACGTAAGCACGTGCAGAATGGCATATTAGACTCAATTCGTGATACCAGCTCTCCTCAACCTGATGATAAACAAGATGGCAGACAAAGCGCTCGCCATATTGCTTTTGATATGTTCGCATGAGGTCTGGGTCAAAGTTACTTCTGATTGGTCCACGGCTTATGCTTATGCTTGTGCTTATGTAGACCTCCTTTTCACTAGTCAAAGCTATGACATAGGCATAAGCACAATCACAAGAAGAACGAACTCTCCCGTTTTTCTTGTGCTTATGCTTATGCTGACCCAGTTTTCACTGTTTACACATGTGCTTGTGCTTATGCTTAAGCTTAAGCGCCAATGAAAACCAAGCCATACAAATCTACAGTGTGCCTTGTAGTCTTACTTAATCGTTTATACCGAGTATAAAAAAGTCGAGACTGACTACAGCACGTATGTAGTCAAGTGGGCACAAAATGAAAGTGCGGAAGTATATTTCAAGATCAATTGTTTCATGAGCATGTTTTATCGTGTTCCTCCCATTTCAAAACGTACCTGGGCAAATCGTTAGGACCAAGTCGTTCTTTAGGAAGCCCAAACACTGATCTAAAAATGTCGCTCAGGTTAACCATGCCCTTGCGAACAAATATTCTGTACAAACATATGGACTCTCCTCGGTGCACTGGAATATTCTCCGACGATTCGTTCATACGAAACACAACTTCACATTACGTCACGCAACTCTTTTCCAGGGCCTTCTCAAAATCAAAGCGCGGGGGAAAGGCCTTGGTCGAGCGGGAAGGGGCAAGATGGCGGACGCTCCACGTAGCCCGAAATCTCCTAAGACACCACAAATATCTCCTTTGTCGCCACGTCAAAACAATGCAGAATCTTGTTAGTAAAATGATTACTGTTTAAGGCTAATAATTATTCATTTCATCTGGTTATTTACGGCAGAGATACTGATTTGAATATATTTCCTCAGTTCATTGGGATGCCGAAATGGACAGTGATTCCCTCTTTTCCAGTCACACTGTTGAAGAAATCCGAGCCGTAGAGCACAAAACGAGGCCAGTCATTAGCCTGATCGATATTTTGAATATCCAAGAAGTATATTAGTCAGGAAGAGATTTTAACTTAATTTTTTTACGACTTGCAGGGGTGACATTGAGAGAAAAAAAGAAGATCTTCGCTTGATGGTTGGGTAAGGCTTTATAAACTACTTCCTTGTATAAGCTAAATTGTTTAAGATTTATTTCTTTCTTTCTAGAACTTCACGGGGAGATTTCAGTTCTAAATGTCAAATTTTAGTTTAAGCACAGTTAAAAAGTTGCTTCTTCCGACCTAGTACCGCCATGTAAATAAATTCTACGGAAGAATCGCCTCCCTAAACCGCTAAAAATTTAACTTGGACATTATGCAAGTATGTGTTGTGTTTCAATTTTTATCCTTGGTTTAAATTTTGTTTCCCTTTGTTTTAAACTCATTATCATACATCACCATACCCAGAACAGGTGCCGATCTAGGATAGAGGGGGACATGGGAGTTTACGGTATTGCGGTATTGGGCTTTTTTTCATGCGGTATTTCGGTAATTTTCATTTTAAAGTGCGGTATTGCGGTATCATCTAGTTCTGCGGTATGCAGCTTTTCATCATTTTGGTTGACGGTATTCGGTGAAATAAGATTGTTCACGGTATTACGGTACCGTTTATTTGCGCTTTCATTTCGATACAATACGCAAAACAAAACACAGTAGGACATAAAGGTCAATAAAAGTTAAAATTCAGAAGTCTTGAGACATAACAGTAAATGATTACACCATTTGTGGGTCATTTTGTGACAGTTAATGGTCGATAATATACAATGTGATTGTTGCTGCATCCAATGATAATGAGTCATCTCAAGTCACCTTACCAGGCTTTTCGATCTGTGTACTTGAGCCGGTGGTAATTCGAGGTCTTACACGTTTTCTCACAATGGCTGAGATCGCTGAGGTTGAAGGCGGCGTGGTTATCATTGACTGTGTGGCAGTTTCTTGGAAGAGGGCGAAGGAGGCTAACATTATCGCAACAAGAATAAGTATAGATGTCGGGTTTCGAGAATTAAAATTTGGTAAGTTTGCCTCTTACCGGCGCGGCGTGTGAGACAGTCGAGACAGAATTTTCGAGGCGCAGGAATTTTTTTTCGTTATCAAAATCCTTGTATGAATTTTTTTTCATTTAATTTTCCCTTGCGCGAATATTTTTTTTTGTACTTCGCCCCCCCCCCCCCCCATAAGTTTTCTAATGGTCAGTCACTTATCGAAACTGGCACTAGACGTGTGTGGAAAGGGTTTGGATTGGTTTGTTTTTCGCGCTTTCAAGAGTTATTTTTATTGGAGTTAATTAGCTGTTGGGTCCACCTACCAAAAGGTTGAATGAATGTAGTTTACTTTTCCGTGAAAATTTGCGAAAATTTTGCTAACTACTAAAATATTTAAAAAAAAACATGCACATCTGGTGCATAAATGCCTGAGATAAGTAAACGTACTAGATGGAAGCAACCATAAGTATGCGGAAACGATTATAAATATGATTAAAATATGCGGTATCGGTATTTGGACAATTTTCGACGCGGTATTTCGGTATTTGCCATTTTTTCTTACGGTATTACGGTATTGGGTACCCCCCAATGTCCCCCTCAGGATAAATACTGACTGATTTCCTAAACGAGCTCAAGCTTCTAGCTGGGTCCCCCCTGGAAATGTTTTGGATTTTTACACCTTAAAGTCCCCTTTCCTAGGTTTCTGAGTCATTCAGACAGGATATTGGCCAGATTTCAACTGGGAAAGTGTTTTTTATCATTGAAAATTTATCTGTTGTGAAAAATGTGACCGATTTCCATAAGATAGTGGAAACAGCGCGGTGTTAATCCAATGTTGGCTTAACATTTTATCAGGTTCTCCATCTTGTCTTCAACAGTACAGACAAGTGATTTCTGTTTTCAATTAATATTGAATAATGCAAAGATCTATCTCTACAGTTCTTGTCAAATACAGGTAACAAGAGCGAGACATCATTGAGTAACTGATTTTAGGGAAGTAGTGATGTCCCTGCAAAAAGGCTAGGTACACCCTGTACACTTATTCAGTTGAATTTAAGGGTCTGTATTCTGCTTAGTGGCCTGCTGTATTGGTGTTCTTTTGAACCTGTTCCAAATTACCCAGAGGAGAAAAAAAATCTCAGCTGCTGAACTTGTGTTCCTTGTCCATACTGTGAGTTATGTAACCTTATATTTTCCTTTTGATTTACGTAGTGGCAACTATAGATCCCAGGGACCAAAATCTCAGTTCATAACCTAGAACAAGGACCTAGAACTTGTTTAGAATTAAAGAGGTGTCTCTGTTTCAGGGAAAGATACCGAGATCTTATTGATGCAGCTGATACAGTTACAGAAATGAAAACCTGTGCCGGTCAGGTGAGTTAGGATGTTCTAAAATCTTTATGATGTAGCAACAGTCTTTTTGGTCATCACCCATCGCAAGATTTCTTCTACTGTGTGTACTTAGTGAAGTAAAACATCCACTGACAATTCCTTGAAAATTCCGATATTTTATATGGCAAGGAGTAAAACAAAGCCATTTAGCACAAATTGATGTCAAAAATTTGCTTTCTGTGCATGTCTGTGAGAATTTAACATCAACGTTGGGTTAGGGATGGATAGGTAAGTGGTTTGCCGTAATCTTATACAAGGTGGATGTTTGGGTTCTAAAGGTGGCCTGTGAGCAAAGTGTATACTTGCCAGTGAAGTAACCAGCATGTCATTCTAAAAAGCAAATGGATTGTTAAGTTAATATGTAACCTTTGTCATCATAGGTGATGAACTTTGTGCATGATATTCAGAAACAATGTAAGGAACTTCATCTGTCCCACAAATGCCATGGTGTAGGTGGTACTCAATCAACTCAACCAGCGGGAAAAGGGTAAATAAGATATTACATTCAACTCATAGTATACAGCCTGTATGCCTCACAAGCACCCTAAATGTTGACAACAAATTACTTCAATTTACTCTGCTGAGATGTTAGAGACAGTGACTTTGAGTACATGGATTATATAAAAAAATTTTCTTAGTTACATTACTTGTCTTGTCTTATTAAGTAGTACTAGTTTAGTACTCTGTACCTTTCTTGAGTAAGCTTCACCTTTGTGTAAACATCGCATATTTAGATAGTGACATCAGTTTATCAATAAGTGTTTAAGGAGTTTGACAAAAGGTTAAGTAGCAAGCAAAAATTAAGGCAGCTATTTATGTCCGCTTGCTTACTCTTACACATTAATAGGGTGCTGACAGATTTTGTTCTATTTTTTCTTAGATCTTCACAATCTAAGAATGGTTTCTATGCCATTGCATCTCAGATGAAGCTGTTAGTAGACACTCCAGAAAAGGTATTGTTTCTTCCTGACAAATATGATGCACTGTTTCTCTAATCTAGAAGGGAAAACAGTAAAGTAGTATATGAATAATTGGTAAAGCTGCACAATGGAGAGTGTACTACACTGAAGTATACTTAACTTGGGAAGATAATTGAATCATGTGTTACACTGTACCTTCATTCTTAATGGTCACTATATTAAAAGGGTGGAGGAAATTCCTTCTCTAGACTGTATGTATATATATAAGTTATAGCATTCAGTCTAAGTTGTAATTACACTGTTTTTCTTTATTTTTTTTCTTCCCATTGACATCCTAATCACATAGGTATGGAGTGCATTGGAGAGAAAGCAATATCTAAAGGCAGCTCAGTTGTACCTTTTCTCCCATCACATTGTTAGCATCCTCCACATTGACACTGGGGATTCCTCAGCACCTAAGTTACTGGTGTGTTAAATATGGTTATAATAATAATAAATATGTGTGTATCATGGCTGAAATGATAGGGACCTTAAGATTGGACTTATGGGTACAAGATTGAGTATGATTACAGATTTTTAAACTAAATTTGTGTGCCCCATTATAATAAAACCTGTCCCACCAATCCTATCCCTAAGTTTAGACCTACTGCTAGTGTGAACCTGGTGTGGACAAAATCATTTACACTTTGGCAGTATAATATATTTTTAGGATTTTGTTATTCCAAGAGAGGTTCTTTTAATTGAGGCTTTGGCCTCAGTTTTGTGTGATTGTGTGAAGGAGTTGCTAACAGATTGTATTCAGCAAAATACACCTCAGTGGTACAGGAATATTAAATCAAAGCACTTATCACCAAACAAAAAAGTAAGCATCAGTAAAGGCAGCCATAAACTTTAGTCACCAACTTGGTAAGATGAAGAACTTGTCGTGGCTTCTAAACATGAAAGCACACTGATAGATATAAAATGATTGTTGAAATAGTTAATCTGTTGTTTGAACATTGTTTTTTTTCCCCTTACTATGGTTAACAATATTTTATAATTGTTGAACATTAGATTGTTTCTTCAATGTTATACTTACAATCCTCTCTATCTTTGTGCTTTGCAGTCATCGTTCCCAATTTTACCCAAACAGTGGTCAGCAATCAGTCACTTCAAGGATTCCATTCTTCAGGTAAAGTTTAGTAGTACTTGGCTAAGCTCAAAAATGCTATAATAGAAGAAGTGAAGTCACATTAGTTCATTGTTATTTAAAACACTGAAATTTCAAAGAACCTGCTTTTAATACAGGGGTAATTTCAAAATAGTGTTTTCATTATTTTTCTAAATAGGGTAGCCGTGCTTTGTTAAAGGATGCCACTCAAACTGATGAGGTAAGAATACTAGTGTATGAGCAATGAAGAACAGAAGATCGTAGTGTGGATCCTCTCCATTATGTTTATAAACTACATGTAATAAGGGTACCGTAAAATTCCAAAACAAGCCCCGGGGCTGATATTTTTCAAAGGCCCTTTTTGAGGGGCTTATTTTTGGAGGGGCCTATATTCGGAGGGGCTTATGTACGGAGGGAAATTTGCATTTCAAAATTGATTGGGCTAGCTTGTACTGGCAAGGAAATTTACCATTTTTGCTTTGTTTTACTTTGTATTCGAGGGCAAATTCCAAGTACAAGCCCCCCAAGGGGCTTATACTTGGAGGGGTGATTTAACGGAGGGTTTTTTGCGTTACGATTTTGGGGGACTTATATTTGGAGGGGCTTATACACGGAGGGGCTTATTTTCAGAATTTTACGGTAATTTCTTTTGAACACATTATTTCTCATCAGATGCTTGCAGAGTCATTGTGTTCAATTCTTCTTTTGGAGGAGAGCTCACCTCGTCAAGTTTTTACTGAATTTTTCTTGGCAAGAAAGACTGCATTACAAGAGATCTTTCATCCATGTCAGCATGGTGAGATTTTCTATTTTCTGCTGCCATTTTCTGGAATTATTAGAGCCCATGTAGGGCTCTGACCCTTGTGCCACTTGGAAATCATTAGATGTAGTGATTGTATAATTGCATGTGTTTATAGGTGTGTAGTCCGTGTGTATATGTATGCCATGTGATAAGTATTGTACTCATTGTACTTTGGAATAAATGATTATTAAAAAATACTTGGAAATCATTTGAATGGCAAATATTTCAAAGAAAGTTATGGTTCTTGTCCAATCCTCTTACCGGTCACTCCTTCTTCTTGAAACTTTTTCACGTGACTGCTTCAATTGCAAGTGTTCTTATAAAACAGAAGACAGGAAAGAGGCGTGAATAAGGAGACTATTTTTAGTTACCTACTTCATATTGCCAGTTAAAAGACTATTTGTCAAAGAATTAAAATAGCAGGTCCTTTTTTACTGACTTAGTATCTCCTTCTGCTTGATCTAAATGGTCACAAAAAGTTACTAAAATGTGGTGAAATTGTAAACAAATCGAAATAAATAATGACTGTACATCATCATCATCTCTGCAGCTACAAGTATCAAGTCCCAAGTTTGTGAAGTTGTACGAGTCATTCGAAACAGTCTCTATCAAATTCATTCTTTGTTCTACTGTGATAATGAAGATGAAGAAACTGAACTCAAAGGTTTGTTTGCAAGTATGTTATTTTTTAACAAAGCAAAGGGCATTAGACTTGATTGAAGTATTTTGTACATTGGGTCTGAAATAATAAATAATAATAATAATAATAATAATAATAATAATAATAATAATAATAATAATAATAAAACAAGGTGCCTTTATTCTATACATACCTTGGAAACCAATGTGAAGGGAATTGGAATTCTTCAGTAAAATTATTATGTAACCAAACAAACCCAAAATGTTTTTACTTTTGTGTTTCCAAATGACTGTACTAGCAAAACTCAAGAGTGAAACAAGCAAAACAATACTACATGTGTATACACTGTCTCCAACATCCACAATTGCATGTTTTAAGATTCAGACTGGTACAGTTAATCATGTTGTTCCTTATATTACGTGATTCTCCAAAACCTGAAAGATATTTAAAATTTTGAAGTGTTTATCAGTTACAAAGATACTGTTAAAGTCTAAAACAGTAATATTCATTGCTAAACTAATCAACTGTTATATTTTGAGAACATTAATCGGGCACCCCAGAGAGTATTATGTTCATTACAAAAACCATAAAACAGTTAATGTTTTCTTATCGTTTAGACAATCCAGCACTTGTGTTTAAAACTCTGGCTTATGTTATAAAAAGAGAAGCCTCTGCAAACAGTGATGAGGAAGGTAAAGTAAACCCCAGCAACAAGGGATCCTCGCTAATACAAATATATATGTGACTAACTTCCTTCAAATAATAAGCCACTTTCACAAAGTAATATTACAGTATTAATATTTTCCTCTTGATTATTGTGATCTTGATCAGTATGAACACCTTTCCCTAGATCCCAACCAGGATCCCGATAATTGTTTCTTTGTTTTTTTCTTTATTGGATGATTACTTTGTTAAGAAATACCATGTACCAGTGCATTAATACTTGAATGGCTTTTGCTAATGAAAAGATAAATTTTTTGAGGAATTATTAATATATAAGTTACAGATAGAAGTTAAATTCAAGTTAATCTTTTTAACCTAGAGGGGTGATGAACATCCTCGGAGACCCAGGGGCAGATAATGGGGGCAAGGGTAAGACTAAACGGGTGGAAAAAAATGGCGTGAAGAAAAGTTACTTTTCTTCGCGCCATTTTTTCCGCCCGTTTAGTCTTTCCCTTGCCCCCACTATCTGCCCCTGGGTCTCCGAGGATGGGTGATGAATGGTCCATGAAAATTTTTAACTGCTCGCAAAATTTTATCTTTGCTCGATTTGCTCGCAAAATTTAAACGAGTGCTTGCTTGCTCGTGCTCCCCAAATTTTTGCAGTTGCTTGCATGCTCGCTTTCTTGTCAGTATTGCTCGAAATTTTGTAAATCCTTCTTTGGGTTAAAGTAAATGTAATTCTGTTTGGTGCTTAATTTCTATAAATATGGCTATCAAGTATAGTGGAAATGCACACGATAAGTGACAACGATAAATAATAAATTACCTAATCTAGCTATATATGGTTACAAAGAGAAGATATTGTTACCTTGAGTTCTTCTGAGTTTCTCTACTGCTCTACTCACGGAGCTTTAATTAGGCCGTGTTTTCGATAAAAACTGTTTGGAAGCTTTAGGATTCTTCCAGAAGAGGCTGTTCTGACACGAGGATCTTGTTCCTATACAAGAAGTAATCGCTGCTCATGAGTTGTACTCTCTAAACTGCTCGCCGCTCGCAAAGCAAATTTTTTATCTCTGTTCGTGCTCGCAAAAAAAGCGCAGTGCTCGCATGCTCACAAATGCTCACAAAGACCATTTGTCAGCCCTACCTAGGTTGATTCTCAATTTACTTTGTCTCATATCCATAATTAATGAATAATTTATTAGGGCTGGAAGGAAGCTAGAAGACCAAAAGGAACAAGAATCAACCTAGGTTAAAAAGTTTTAACCTGAATTTAATTTTGACCTGTAACGTAATTATATATTTTTTGATGGAGAGTCACCATGCTGGTTATTTTTTTTATTTGTCTTTCTTCTTTGGTGATCTCTAAACACAGATTTGACTCTACTATTTACCCATGCATTGTTATTGAGAAAATAAAAATATTTGTGTTGCAGTATTGGAAGCATTATTTGGCCCTGACTTTGACTTGGTGACTAGTGCAAGATTCCTTCCCAAGACTGTGTTAGGTATATTAATCCACATGACAATAATGGACTTAACTAATATTGTGTTTTTGTGCATTTTGTTTAAGTAAGATTCAGTCGATTTAAGCTGCAGTTGATTAAAGCACAAGTATAATTATGTAGTAACATGTACTTGATGACCATGTAGAAGGAGCAGTCCCATCTCAAAGTAGGATATTTAAAAATAGTCTCATCAATTAGTAATTGCATACTAAATAAATTGACACTTAAATAAAGTACACGTACTTTTTTGCAGGGTATAGACCACATTTGAGGGCATTTCCATCTGTTATATCCAAACAAAACATTCATCATAACTGTGCAGAATGGTTGTCAATGTAAGCTAGCTGGCTTATTTTTTATTCATTTCTTATTTATATTCCCTTGTCAATGCACTTCCTGACTGGTTAACATTGTATTACAAAAATTAATGGCTTCACTACTTTCTTTTATTGTTCAGATCAGGTTCAGTGCATATCAATAAAGCAGTCATGTGCTAATCCTAAGTTTATGCTTTATCAAGTTTACAATGCACCCAGCCTGGTCCACCAGCATGAATGCACATAAATCATTGCTCATATTCCGTGGAAATTTTATTAACAAGGATTGACTGTGAAATTTTCATTAAAGGCACAATCATGTGCAAGAGATTCTGCAAGAGGAACTCTTGTTTGGTTTGTATTTCTCTAAAAACTTATCTTGTGTCAACAGTGATTTTCTTATATTGTATTTGAAGTAAACCAGTATCAAGATAGTGCCCAAAACACTATTCTGATTCAATGATTCTAACCAGGTGTAAGAAGGATGTCACCACTGGAGTCAACAGCTTGCTCAAATACATTGGTACTCTCAAAGGACTGGCCTCTATTAGAGATGCTGTGTGGGACCTGCTCAAAGAGGTACCACTCCTGAATCATTTTGCTACATCTGTACCATACTACATAATGAACTATGTATGCATGTAAAATTCTGTTCGGCTTTGTCGTATTAGGTTTTGCTTTTCATAAAAATATAAGTAAGGAAAACTATAACTACAAGAAAAGTCAAAACTGGTGACTACTTCGGACAGAGGGTTGCAGGAATGGACAATTCTCTAAACTGACACATATTAAGTTGGTCTGTGCAGCATGTCAGTCTTTTTCTTTGATGTCTGCATAAGGGACATACCTGTCCAAGTCGGAGGTTTGGCATATGTAGCTTGGTAGCTCTTCAGTTTGGGCCAAAGACTAAACTGATGAATATTTTATATGTTAAGACAAACAGTGAAATGCCTTTCTAAAGGATTTAGTCTTGGGTGATTGATTTTAGCACGGCAATAGGTATTTACAGTCATTCCATCTGTAAGGTCATTTTATACACTTAAGAATACTACTAAATTTGTAAGGAAATATCTGGATTGACATGCTTACTGCTGTTGAATCTGAAAAGATTTGCATTTTCTAACTTTGACCACAAAGTGCAACTGGAAATTCCAGTCATTTCCTGTCCATGATAAAAATTAGCCCCTGTTCAATTTTTGTGTTGAAAAATATTGTTTAGCTCTTTTAGATGAACGCTTTGGAAATGTCAAACTCATAGTGTAAAATTAAGTGAATGCCATGTGTGACTTGATGAAAGAATAACCCCCGGTCACAACTTTACTTGATACGAAGTTTTCTTTGTGATTATCTGTTTGTTTTTGCTTGAAAGGCAGAGAAGGCAGTTGGTTCAGATGATCAAGATTTAGATTGGTCAACTCTTTGTAACAGAGTTCTTGGACGTGATGTATCCATCTGGGCGGAGTTTCTTCAGCCCCTGTTTCTTAACAGAGCCAAGGTACTGCTGCAGTCTGGTACTACTCAAAGCTACTGCCCCCACCCAGTTATAGGCTCATCTACCAATAAACAAAAATCTATAGCTGAATATAAGCTCCCCTCCATCGACATTAATTCGATTTATTGTACGTTTTGTTGCTTAATTAAAAACCAGTAAATGCAAAACGTATTTTGATCAGCACTGGTATAACTTAGCTTGTTTCGTAATGCTTTTTCTACTTCTATTTTCTATTTGTAAGTCCCTTCATATATAAGCCTTCTCAAAAACCCTTTACGAAGGTGTATAAGCCCGGCCAGGGCTTATGAGCGGCAGTTTACGGTGTGTTGTGATAAAAGGTTTCTCTGACTTCTTTCTTAGTTACCATATCTATTTTTTAACAACTTATTTGTTTTATTCATTTCTAATGTAACTTTTTGTTCGTTCGTTAGTTGGTTTGTTTCTATACATGTTTGCTAGATAAAATCCCAGTGTCTCTTGTCCAATTTTTCTTTCATTGCAGGTTATTTTGAAAGGTCTGTTTGATGCCACTGTGACGTCTTGTAAGAACTTAATAACCAAAGCTCAAAGTGATATCAGTGATTGCAATGTCACTGTCCCTTCTGTACTATGGGAAAGGGACATTGCCGTGTATGTGTGGCATGAGAGTCCAAATGATGTTCCCAGAACTGACAGTGCGGTACTTAATGAGCAAGATAGTGGACTTACGCTAAAGGCACGAGCCTGCACTCCTGTTGTACAGAGGTAAAGTGTCAAGCGTTTTTTTCCGACTGCTCAGCATGAGCAAAGCAAATCATGTCTTCTTACGGTTCAACCTCTTCCTAAGTACACATATATAGATTTAGCCAGGGCTAAAAGCGAAGCTCTTGTTAAATTAGTTACGCAAACAAAAAATAAAATGGTGTAATGCTAAACAGCGAGGGCAGTGAGAATGGCAACAAAACCAATAGGTCTAATTAGCCAAAACAAACAACTTTGCACTCCCAGCAAACTTTTTTGTGCGGTTGTTGTTGCACGAGTAAAACGTGAAGCTTCCTAGTTACACGTTTTATGGAGGATTGTTTCGCATTGTTCGCCAAAAAAATTCGATCTTGTGTTCCTGTTCGCGATTTTTTCACTGTTGCTCATTTTTCACCTTGTTGAAGCTATCACTGAACTTCTTTCAGCGAAATTCGTCTCCTTAGTTTTTCGTCTCCCGCGCTCGCTCTTTCTCTGTTATCCATGTCAGTGTAGATGTTGTGGTTCAATTTTGTCCTTGGAGCGTTTACCATTTGTATGGAAAACCCGGAAATTCCGGGGAGAATTCGAATGGAGCGGTTCATCCCGGGTGAAATTTTCAGGAAAAAAAGTAATACCCTTCGAGGTATTACCTTCTTTCCGTTTTTACCGAAACAACCGAAATTTTCTGTACCATTTGTTTGGTTTACTAATGTCAGGCTTCATGTCGAGAGAAAGCGAAAAATTCACCGGTACAAGTCAATCCCGTTCCTGCTTTCGGTAATTTAAGGTAATTTTTTCACCGAAATTTCCGTACAAACGGTAAGCGCTCTTGGTTTAAATTTTTTCTTTTGTTTGAAATTCATTATCATGCTTTGCCATACCCAAAAACAAAAGAAAAGACAATTTGAACCAAGGATAAAATTGATCCACAACATAGACATAAAAATTTAGTCGAAAAAAGATTCGGCTTTGTTGTTGTTTTTTCTCTCTTAAAGTCCGGGTGGCCGGCCGTGCGAGTAGTAAATGTGACATTTGACATCGGCTTACTTGTAGGGGTGGACGGTCATGTGATAACCAAAATTTTCTTACCCATAGTGCTTTACAGATCCTACCTACCTATCCTACCTAAGTATATCTCTTACATCTCTCTATTATGGACAGTTCTCTTGGTCCCGTTTTGCAAAAACTATTCCAACCTCTATGATACGGACACTTTCGTGATGCAGACACTTGGTCCTACACCTTTGTTGTCCATGTTTACAAGTAGTAGAACAGACGTAAAATCAAGCCAGTGGTGAATTTCTGTAGCAATACTTGTGTGAAGTTGAGGAAAATTACATTAGAAAATATTACGTTAGGTTCCTTTTTTCAAGTTCACAGTCAGAAAAATTGCCTAACTAGCTTGTCAACGGGCGCTGATTAAAAAAGAAATCTTATGAGTGCAACTGACACAGTCATTCCAGTCTTTAAAGTGAAACATATTTCTAAGCTCAGACATCAATGAATTGCATTGAGGTCAGAAAGGCAAACATCCTTAGCGATACAATTAACTTTTAAAAGGATTTATCTTTATCGGGCAGGCCATATAACCATAACTACTCTCTTTTTGTCTTCTTCAGATTTTGCAAGGCCGTTGATGATAAATTAGCAGCAACTCTTGAAGATACTCAATACTTTATCATGGCTTCCCAACAGAATAAGGACACGAGACTGTCCAAGAGAACTTCAATGAGTAGAGTCTCTGACTTAAGCTTTCTTTCTGGAAACAAAACCGTCATCAATGATTTGGAGCCATTTGACCGATTTGGTGATTCCCAACACATCCAATCATTCCTGCAAGAAACATGTTTCTCAGCTTTTAATCAGTAAGTCGTTTTGCATCATCATTCTTGCCCAAAAGACGTTGTATTTGGTCTTGAATTGTAAAAGTTATCATTGTCATTACGGTAAAATACTTATTTCTCGAACCCTCGATTTTTTTATTCTCCCAGTAGTTTGAACCAATTTTGCCCCAGGGGAGGGGGTGGGGTTAAATTTCATAGTTTTCGAACTTTTCACGATACTTCACTGAGTTTAAATCCATTCCCATTGTTAGGTTATTAAAGGGAGAGAAACTGTTTCATCGTTCTCAAAGGTTTTAAGCTGATGTACAACAAGGTAGAAGATAATTAGCGTGAACCTGGGCGAACGCTGAAAAGTACTCACTTACTTGGCACAAACATTCCGAACTCAGTGTTCATTTGTCAGCACCTTTTACAAGCCTCAGTAATCAGATTGATGAAGAGCTGTTAGATTCGCCTTTGTTTTGCCAATAGTTACACCCTAGTTATATCCTGTGAGAGCCTGAGGAAAAATTAGCCTGCGTAGCCGGCGGGATTGTTATATGCGGGGCGTATTTTCGCGATTTTGACTTTTTCCTAATTTTCTCGCGTCTCTGGCGCCAAAGCAGTACAGCACTCGCAAGCTTATCTGCACTCACAGGCTAATTCTGCCAGCCACGCAAACCACTAAGTG
>NC_133205.1:13837269-13972269 GCF_958299795.1 Porites lutea
TGGTGGCAAGAGTTCGTCTTTGTTATCAATGACCGTAAGTCAAAGTTTATCCACTGATCCCTTCTAGTGTAAATTCCTTTGGTTATTTGAATTTATTTCATCATTGTAGACTTTCTTTCCAGAATACCTACAAACCCGGCAGACAAAAATTTCAGCATTTTCAGTTTCTGGGGAACCACCATAAGACCTTTCACAGGGTTGGAGTGTCTCATTAACAGTTTTGCGAGTTTGTTATTTAGATTACAGTTCCTGTGATATAAAAAGGCTCTAAGAATAAGTGGTTTATTTTGAACGCCTGAAAGGTTCGCTGGTTCATTATTAGCGGAGAAGACATCGAGAAAACAGATGAGCATTCACGGTACTTGACCAGCGTTAGTCGTATGGTAGAGTGACCTGAAGTTTCTGCACCCCTCTTCTTTACATCATATGTGGTCTACTCGGCAGTAACGTTTTGTTTTGTGGAACGTCAATGAAACGAACCGCTCGTAACTTGGCCACTTCAAAATGACCCAGTCTCAGTAGTAAAGCGCCGACTGTGAAAAAAAGAATATTAATTACCGAGAAAATAACTGCGCCAAAAGAATGCTGGCCATTAAAATTCAAAGTTGCACTCTTCTCCGGGCGATTTTGCTTCAGTATACAGCTATTTCGAGGAAGGTTGTCGTAAAAAATGTGCACGCGACAATCCCGAAAGGTAATATGGGATACGATCAATTCACTGCTCCTGAAACTGTAGCTGTCGAACCTACTTTTGTTACTTTCCTTCAGCACTCACAACCATATGTCCACGGCCTTTCGTGACATTCCCTCAAATTTCTTTGAAGAACAGTGAACTCAAGACTACCCACAATACCTTTCGGGATTGTCGCGTGCACTTTTTCCGACAACCTTTCTCGAAATAGCTGTATCTGAAATCATTGAGTGCTTTTTTTTTTTTCAGAACTGGGAAGAGATTAAGATTGAAGAGGAAACAGAGGAAGGCAAGAAAGTGGAGTCCATTATAAGAGTTCCTGCTCAGGTATTTAGTCCTCAATTCTAGAGGAAACTAGAATTGGGTGTTTGCAACTACAATGGTCTGTGTACAGCCGCCCCCCGCCCCGAAAAAATCGGAGAAGAGGCCTCCTATTTTTTCCCAGGGGATGGGGAGGGGGCGGCGGTACACAGGCTACAACTTCAATATCTTAATGGATTTTGTTTTGGTAAACCAATTTTGGTGATTATTATTTTGATGACTCTGAAATTATGTTGTACTAAGGCCCCGTCCACACTATGCAGGATAAATGTTTAAACGCAACTTTAATACGGTTAGTGTACTGTCCACACTAAGGGGTTATTCAGTTCACATGATACCGGAATGACTTTCATTCGGGAACGAGTTCATTCCATCTCCAAATGTTTCTCTACATTTGTTTACATGATACCAAAGGGACATTTAGGTCCCGTTCAAGTCATTCCTGTTTTCAATCCGAATGAAATTCTCGTTCTGATATGACTGAAGTTTCATTTTGGTATCATTGTAAACTGAAAACGAACTTCCTTCCGGATTGGAAATCGCAAACCGTGATAAAACTGTGTAGTCTCGCGCGATGTTCGATTTTATTATGTGAATGCAGTACAAACTTCACTCTGGAACGAAACTCATTCCAGAATGAAAGTCATATCAGTAAACAGCCTCTAATCTGGATAAATTGTTCCACGAACTGAATTGAAAACACATTTGAAAGTGGATGAGTTTGAGAACACCTGCTTTGTGTTTTAGTGTGGACGAATAGCATTTTGAAAACGCACTTTTTCGTAAACGTTTTTCTAAGTGACTGTTTACACGTGTTAAAACTTTTCCGTTATCAATTTTTGTCCTAAAAAGATGCGTTTTAAAATTTATTTGGTCGAATGCGGACGGAAGATATGATTTTGTGCGGCTTTTCGAACTGCTCCGTTTTCCAGTTTATCCGGAGTATTGCAGTCGCGGCCTGAAGTTTTTAATTTGTTCTGGCAGTTTTAGTAAGATGAGACAATGTGAAAATGGCTCGATACGTTTGGTTATGTATTGAGCCAAGAGCCATAATAGGACCTATTATGGCTCTTGATTGAGCCCATATCAAACGGATAATAGGCTTCTGGCCCTAGTAAAATTTCGGAGAAGTCATTCTAGTGCAGTCGAAGATCTCCTTGCGACCACTCTCGTAAGCGACCAGCTCTAGTAACGACTACCTTTGTGAAACCCCGTTTGAACTCTGACTTAAATTTTGTAATTAAAAGCCCTCATAAGCGACTGCAACCACTTTTGAGAACCAACTGGACTTTTTCTTTGTTTTTAAAACTTTAATAAAACTGCACACTGCGCTAATGGTTCGTTGATAAAGATGTTGAAGTTTTTTGGTCTAAAATATTGTACTTTAAGTGTAGCCGTGTTTACATCAGATTTAAAGACACTCATTAAACAGTAATTTCGTTTGTTTTTTCGTAATGAGCTATTAATGACTTTCTAAAGTCCTCGTACCGACCAGCTTTAGGTAAGACCATTTCTTCGAATTTCCGAGGTGGTCGCTTGAGAGAGCTACAACTATATCTTTATTCAGTTTCCAGACTAAATGATTTTTTTTATGTTGACAGGTTTCATCACATGTGACCTCCTTGTTGTTCAGTCTTTGTCAGGAACTTAACAGGACAGGGGCACACGCTTTAGACAGGTATCCTATACCAATAGTGTCTTTCCCAAGATACCTTGGGCAGATTTTGCGTAACTTTTAATGTCTGCCTTTTGGAGTTAGGTTTTTTGAAATTTGGACTAAACAGCTCTCGACAATTCCCAGTCCAAGCGCACCCACCCCATTATTTCTCTTGTAACGGTATATTCAACGTGCACTAGCGTGTTAATAGATGTGAGAAATTACTGTTTGTTTTCTATTTTGGGTGTGTTCGATTGTCTTGTGCAGAATGACAATATTAGGAAAGGTTCTTACACTAATTCCTTTTCATCTGGCCCGCCGTGTTTTGACTCAATAGAATGTCATGTAATTCTTATTATCGTATGTCACTGAGTCCGACGCGGTCCCAAAAACAATTCCTTAGGTTACTTCATAACCTGAGGAGAGAATTCAAGTAAAAATTTACGCGATATCTCGAGGCGATGATTGTGAAATCTGTCTTTTAACATCCCAATTTCCCTCATGTCATCATATAATTTGAATTCCTTTGGTTACCTCAATCCAATTTCTTATTTTTTTCATGTTAGGAAACTGTTACAAGAACTTGTCACGTGCCTATCACGTGGTGTTTTATTAAGGCACGAGAAACTTGTCAACGAACACAAATGTACTCTAACCCAGAACCAGGCCCTGCAGGTCATGTTTGATCTGAAGTTCATGACGTCAATCCTGGCAGGAAGAGGCGAGGGTGAGGGTTCGGAATTCACTAATCGTCTCGAGAAAGTACTCGACGCGCTGGAAAGCTGTGTCGACCCGTTTGATCTTGATGTATTTTCTCCTTACATCGCTACAAATCTCAATAAGCAACTTCAAAGATGTGGGGTATGTGTATAAACAAACGATAATTATTTTGTTCTCTTTCGAGTATATGTCAAAACCAAACGCTTATTAACGGCTAAGAAATCGGGCTGTGGGTACGTTCAGCCAATAATAATATTAATTTGTTGTTATTTTTTCATTATGCACGCTTACTTTGTGTACTGATTTTATTGTCATGTGCCTTAAACGCATGGCATTTATTTATTCCTTACCAGTTGGTGTGGGTGGCTCTTCCTCAAATTTTTCCCAACTGGTATACGATTAATAGGCATCCTATTAATAAACCGTTGAGACTTAAATATGTTTCCGGCAATCACAACTTGCCGTCTGTCCCCTTCTAATCGTAAATCGATTGACAAGAGGCAATTTTTGTACTTCTTTAAAAAAAGCCTCACTTACAAAATGAAGCTAAGTGCAATGTCTTTGTAGTAAAACTTGAATTAAGTTTATTTGCCTGAAAATAAAATAGCGTATTCAGGGTTTATTCAATAAATTGGCCAATGAGGGTTTTTTTTTTTTTTTTGCTCTTGTGTTGTATTATAAATTTATATTGAAGATTATAAGAGGAGTACCCAATAAAGCTGTGGAAGGAAAAAAATTGGCCCCGTTCTGTAATTTTCGGGGGCCCTTTTTCAAGTAAGGGGGTCCGAGAAAGGGGTTCCCCCAAAAGGTATTTGAACTTATTGGTACAGACTGTTCCATGAGAAAACGAACGTTTATTGAAATTATCATTTACAGGCTTGCAAGTACTGAACATGAGGTTATTTGGACTCTAATGCTTAACGTAAATGAAAGCTTCTTCAAAAAAAAAAAAAAAACTTATCCTTGGGTCTATTTTTTTTTGCGCGCCATTTGACGCGGCAACGTAAATTTTATGTGGCATTTTTTTCCAAATTGCGGAAATCCCGCAAAGCCGCAATCTAGAATAAACCCTTCTTATTAATATCAGTGGCTTCGCACATATAATTCCCCTCACGTAGACAATGCCAATTGATATGAAATGAGTGATTTTGTGATGTATTCTCATCGGACAGAGTGGTCAAGATGCTAGAGACATTTTACTTCCAGTTGACTTAAAATCATTTAGAGTTTTTGTGAGCGGCTTTCTATTGTCTATGGTATGGGGTTTTTTAGAAAAGGTCTTCCTCGTCTGGGACAAATTAGCAGCTCGTTCAGTCTATCGTGGACACAACTCCAACACGTAGTTTGTTCGAGAGAATTTTTTAACCTCTTTCCCTGAGTCCTCTCTCTTCAACAAACTGAACAGCTTATGACACACGTACTTTACCGTAACTCACAGCAAACTCGACCTTAGAGCTCTTCTGCGCATGACAGCCAACGTACGTGCTGGGGTCGAGAATGTAACTCACAACTTTACTCACAGCTTGGGCAGTACCTAACGCATGCGTACAGCCATATCACCTTGGCAGTGGCAGCCGTAGACAGCTGTCCTCTCTCTTCCTCCCTCGAGACAGGAGGAGAGAAGACACTGAGAACGAGGTTATGGAATGTTTTTTTAAGGTGCCTTTAAATTTTCTGTTGTTAAGGTTTTATTTGGTGTGTTAGCAAGTCTGGACAAGCATGCCACTCATTCCTTTGGAGTCACACATCGGCCTTCCTCCGGATCCCATGATCAGCACAACGTTATGCCTTTAGCTCCCAATCCACCACGATTTACTCTGTTACCTCTCACGTCTCATACAAGCGCGGGATCTGGGGCTCAAACAACAGATCACATTCATAAGAAGGTTTGGAATACCCTCTGTTTACAACTGGGCAGACTATTTTTTAACTGCCTAAACTGTTATCTTAGAGTTACATGGATCAATATGCATAAAGACGTATTGTAGGGAACAAGTTTCGTGGGATTTGAGAACAATTTGAGAGAACAGCATTTCGTTTTGTCGTCGGTGTCCACACTGATGACATCACCCTGGATGCGTCAATTGTTTTTCTTTACGGCAAAAGCTTTGATAACAATCCTTTCTATTGGGATCTTGCCTCCTGAGTGACGTCATAATCATGTCGTGGTTAATCCTTGGTCGACTTTAGTCAGGAATGAAGGCTTTAGTTTCTAAAGAAAATGAGGTTCGGCGTCGTTTGGGAGTAAAAAAAAATGTGCTTTATCACCACCATAAGTAGATTGAAAAGCTGACGTTTCTAGTGCGAGCCCTTCGTCAGGGCAAATTCACCCTGATGAAAGGCCAGCCGTTTGAATTATTCTTGGAGACAGTTGGAGCCCATTAATTTTTTCAATGCAAATTCCATTTACTCGTATATCGGATTACATTCAACGGAACATGCCGTCATGATATGATTTGTGACGTCATTTTGAGGAACAGGAACTGAAGCTTTCAGCTAGATCCAATATGCTTATAACAGTTGAATTTTTCCGGGCACCAACTGCGAATGAACAGATATGTCTCAACTCCTTTGTGTGTGTGTGTTTTCGAAGGTCTGTATCGACATGATACATCACAAAATCCTAGTTTCTTGTTCGCCGTTGCGGATTGCGCGATCATCAAATAACATTAAACAACGGATTATAAAGACGCAGCACAATACCTCCGCCACAAAAATAGTTTCCGTAACTACAACAAACACCCTTAAAATTTACTTCTTCCTCCTTCAATACCCGATGGAATGTTGTCCATTTTAACACTGGCTCAAAAACAGAGACTTGCACTTCTCGATGCTTGGCTGGGAGGGAGGGGGGGGGGGGGGGCATAAAACATTATAGCCGCCATAACTGGTTTTAATATCAGTATGTGTCTGAAAGAATCCCGAAACACCCCAACAAACTAGGTTTTTTCTGCCGTCCAGCTAAGATAGGGTTAACCTTGTGTGGCATATCATTACCTGAAAGATGGTTTCATTGTATTTTTTAAAAATATTTATTTTTTTTAGTTTATTTATTATTATTATTTTTCAGGAATCGTTAAAACCAAACGAAGACTTGAAGGGTGCAATTACTCAAACAGCGTTCTTCAAACATCACCAGTTTTTTAATTTGAATGTTAACCTGCGTCAAGAGCTTAAAGCGACGTAATGTTCATACGTTTGAAATTTTAATGTCAAATGTAAATAGTAGAATACAGACAGTATATTTAGTATGTGCTGTACATGGTTTAAAACCAAGGGGTGTAAAAGTGCGCGTGCCATGGCTGGCTTGAATTTTCATTAAAAGAAATAATTGTCACAGGGTGCTTCGCAAAATGTCTTGATTCATTCCTTTAGTTGTTATTTCATTTTTTAAAATATCGTTTTCTGGTTAGAGAAAAGCTATAAAAAGGTCACTTTACGGAAAATAGCAATGACACTATATTATTTAATTTAGCCAGCGCTTTCGTAATTCTGTGGCCCTGCACAGCGAATCTATTGAATTACTTTTTGAGATCGCGTGCAACACACTTGAGAACAGTTTAGTCGGGACTTAAAGAAAACATCAACGTTTGGTGTTTCTTCGTTACTTTGTCACGAAATCACATTTTATCGCAAAAAATGGTAATTTTCCATTTTAAGAACCGAATCGCTTGAAGTGCCTTTTTTCAAGCAACCATTGAAAATTATATTTTTCCGTGTCCCCGGATCCAGTGTTGTTTAGTTGACTTCCTACAAGCAGGACACTTTAGTTCACAGGGTACCTTTCCCTTGGATAAGATGAATACAGGGCTTCGAGGCAATAATCATTTTCTTTTAACAGAACAGGTGTATCTGTCAACGATCTGTCTTGCTGTGTTTGTTTGGACGGTATAACATTATCCTACCGATCTTTTTTAGGAAAATTAAATGGTAGCGGTAAAGCGTTTTTGATACAATCTTTACTTAGTTAAAGACAAACCGACTCTTCTTGAAAAATTGACAAGTGAGATAATTTCCTTCGGTGTGGTTTTTTCAATAATGCCCTAATTGCAATAATTTTTTGATCTTCCATAGCCTACAGCTATTTGTGGAATTGTTATTCGTCGTGTAATCCATTTATTTTAGCCAGAAGCTTATCACTTTGAGTAAAACGGAGATTTATACATCTCTGTTCTTGATTCTCTGGTTGTCAGAATGAAGGCGAAAATTTAAGTACTCAGTTTTCACAAGATTCCTCAGATATTCGGGTTTCGCTCATAAGTGTTTAGAGCAGCTTGAACCGAAATGGGAATAATATATAAGGCTGTCCACCGATTTGTGCGCACTCTTGTCAACTTGTACTTCCGCCGGCCACTATATTTAATTATTTTCACGCGTTAGGTCGCATCTGTAAAAACAGATACAGTCATTGGAAATTGTATTTGGATATTAATTTGGTTTTCGTTCAGAAGTTTGAATATTGTTATCTACGAGTTGCCAAGCGACAGACATCTGTGCCCCCTACCACACACACACACACACACATTTTAACTGTTTAGTTCCAATCAAAAGTCGAACCGAAGAGCTGCAACCAATTTGTTCGAAATCGTCTCCCTGTATTCTCTAAAGGTAGTTTTAAAACAGTATATGAATTTTTTTTCAAGTTGCAGGTCAATGGCCCTTGATCGATAAAAGGAAGCTCTTTTTTGCGTCCAACCCAGGGAACAGAATTTTTGTAACCTTACCTTATTTTCTTAATGGAGCGCAATACAAATATTATGACACCAGTTCAGTGGACACTTATCCACAAAACATCTCTTTCAACAGGTATCATTTTGATTTACACGTAAAACTTGCAGCCGTTCTGCTTTCATCAGGGAATTTTGTTCCGCTATGATAAAAACATAGGTTTCAGAATGATATCATGGATTAAGAAGCTCCAAGAGGCCAATCCGTGGTGGCTGTTTATATCTTTAATACTGATCAAGAAGGCTCTTGACGGAAATGCGTCATTCAATGGACCATTCAATCTTTTTGCTGAGTATATCGGGTCTAGCATTTACGGACCACATACCGAAATGTAGCGACCTAATGGCGACCGACATAACGAGTCACAACCGACTGTCCGACCGGCGGTCGATAGTATCGTTACGCCCAATACGCATGTCTTGAATTTTCAAATGTTCATGCTGCTCATACAAGCGCCAGGTGCAGTTCAGCGCTTTGCACAGAAATTTAATCACGTTTTAGATACTTACAATCTGTGCAGAAATTTGAACATGTCGACTTAAATGCATGGCAAGCACTGAGATTTCTGCAGAGATAGAATTTAGAAATAGCTGGAGTATAATTTGTTTTTACCCTGTAGCTGAGTTCTAACACCATAAACTCAGGTCGGCCGAACCCATCTAGCCTTGTATAGCTCTTTTAACATGCATTAACCGATTTTCTCTCTGGAGAAGTGGGATCGCGAAGTATTTTGTTCTCTCATTTGAAATGAGCTCGGCTCAAAGTGTTAATTGTTAATTTATACACACTTTTGAGCAATCACAAGTTTTAAGAACAAGATAGAGATTCATAGGAATGATAAAGATTTTTTATTTGATTTCATTCCGACGGAGACTTCTGTTTTTTCATTGCCAGTATATATTAATCAATATCGTTTACATGTGAAGGATCAAAGATTACAAAGGACATTCACTTAACGTCTCATTTCTTTACTTGCACAGTACAGCGGTTTTACAGTTTTATTCCCGTCTTTTCTCGCCAGCTGCTGCCAGAGTAAAACACTTTGGTGACCAATCTGTACAACCAGTTCATTTCATTACAAAGTTTCTATTTGAACGTTAAGTCCCAGTTCAATTTACTGTTATCTAATGGTCTTATATTCTTGGGCCGATATCGACAATATGTTTATGCAGACTGTTTTATTTTTTGAAAGAAGACGAGGTGATGTAATTTTAAGATTCCACAGCATTCACTGACATCTTAGGGACTTAACTTTGAACATGTAAAACTAGAACAACCCCAGATGGACAACGGAAAAGACTGCATCAGTCGTTAATTAACACTATGCTCAGTAAATAGTCGTTATGTAACACTTCGGCGGCTCTCTGATTTTATGGAAAGTAACAAGAGCAAATATAAACGGAGTAGAAAACAAGATGGCATTTTTGTTAGTTTTATCGTCAGGCGAATCATGTTTGATTTGTTTGTTTGTTGTGATTTACCAGCTTCCCAATTGCTGTCGATCCATTTTGATGAGGAGAGGCCGAGACGTATTTGACAGACATAAAAAGCAATATCAAGCGAAAACCTTCAAGCACGTCATTGCATATCTGAATTAAATTAATAAGCACGTGTAAGGTCCAATATGACAATTACAAACTTTGAGATGGCATCAATCCAACCAATGACCTTGACTTTGAGTATCTGAAGTGACTAATAGAATCTTCAAGGAAGTATGGGTCTTTGCGTAAAGCACTTCGGCTTTGGTCACGAATTTCCCTTGCGGGGGTTGTAATTAGAAATACCAGCGTAACCTCGCGGACCACAATAATCAAACCGGCTATATTCAGCGTTTTGTTCATTTGACAATCTTTGTTCGTACTGGATTATTAATTGGCTATTTAAGACTATCAACCTCTGAGGTTATGTCTTGTTTGTAGGTATTTACAAAGAAACTGGATTATTAATGCCCCACTGACCATCTTAAACCTTGCACAGTAAAATGTCGTTACTAATATGCTTTTTGCAAACATTACACGATTAATATCGGTTTAAAATTGAAAGGAACATAACTCTTCTTTGCAGCTGTATGAAATTGCTTTTGGTTGTTTCAATCAGCCGCCATGTTCAGCTGACAGACTCTTCATCGTATGAACAGTAATCTGTTGATCCAGTTATATCAGTTATATTGAAATTCAATGTTCGTACACTGCTGTGTTTAGCTTATTTTCGTTTTGCTAAGTTGAATTCGCGGTACTATAAAATTATTCTAACCCAGTGCTGTATTTTAAGCCGATCTTGTTGATGGTTGCAGTGGTTTTACTTGGACAATGTGTTGTAAACAGTGTGCTTTATCACGCCTACTCCAGTCAAGTGTCTTACGCATTGCATATAATTAACAAGCTCTCAACACTTCAGACTATTAGAAGTGATAGTAATTGACAGTGAATATGTAAAATAACACATCACAGCAAACCGCATCAAATGGAACCAAAAGTTACAATAGACTTTGTTGTCCTCAATGAACTATTCTGCGGCGGCTACAAAGAGCACTGTAGGTCACTGTAAATCAGGTTATACCTGTCCATGGCTATGATGAAAAACCCAAACAAAACGCCATCTACAGTTCTCTGTATGTTGTTACGATAGCATATCAAATTTAAATTCTAAATAATTGTCTAATAAAATAGTTGTTAAGTTTAGAGGGGCAATAAATATCTTTTCCTCTTAAGTAAAAAAATTCCTATATATTTATTGGTTCATTTGGATTAGCCGTAATGTCTGGATTAAGACTATTTGGTTTTAGATCGATGGTAATACCTACAGACAACCGCAAGGGTTTGTGTAATGTTTTCAAGAAGTTTTGTGTGGTTTTAGATACAACAAGAGGCATTCTTAAGTCCTTTTCAAAAAACTTCAAAGTTTACGCCGTCCAAATTTCGTCACAAAAAGCAAAAGGCGTATCGAGGACTCAAAACGAAAAGAACCACCAAGGGAATAAACTCTAGAATTGTCAAACTCCTCCCAGCTAAACTCATTTGCCTCACAATATACTCTTTATGTTTGAGGTGCTTCAATATCCAAAGTTGCCGCCAAATTTGAGAGCTTAATGATAACCATGAATAAGAGATGACTTGTCAGTTCTATTTTCGTGCAAAAGACGGAAGTCTTGTATTTTGCTTCCTAACACTGAATTTTCACTGATTTTTCTTTGGTTAATCGTCCTTGTTCATTTCGTGACTGGGTATTCCTTAACTGATCGATTTCACTAATAATTTTACAAACATTGGAAACGCACATGTCATAACTGATGTCGCTGGTGGGCCATCATGCATGTCCAGACTATTGTAGATGTGAAATGCGCTACTAAGAAAGCGTCCAGACATTCAAAAAAGAAAATTAAGGAAGTGCGTCACACACTCGTAAAAAAAATCGAAAACTAAAACTATAAGCTCCAGGTGGATTTCTGAACTTATGATCAAAAGGCATTTGGAAATAAGAAGCTCGCGGGTGGCCTAGCTTGTCCGAAATTCATATGCTAAATTTAAAGGAAATTATTGTTTGCACTTGACAGCTCTTTCACCTGCAGGAGTGTAAGCTTAAGTAAAGTCCGTTTTTCAGCTCTCTTCTAAAATAAGCTTCTTCCTCAAAAACATCGTTGCTGAAAATCATAGATTGCAGATCATATTGCGTGTGTTATTATTATTATCTCCTTCATATTTCGCATCACCAGGCAGATGTAAAAAATGCAAGATCGTAAACAAAACGTTCCTATTTTGCATATTGGGTGTGCTACATACAATGTGACAACATTGGGAGAGAAGAGTTTGCATAATTCGCTAACAACAAAAACTGCCTTATATTTACACATAATGGCAACGGAAACACAGAATTCGCATGATTAGCTATGTAGAAAACGAGGGGTAGACATTAGGGAGTGTTTATGGTGATCATAGTTCACGGTGAACCAAGAAACAATATTCAACGAGAAGTTTAGGGGCGTGATTGTGTTAAAAAGTCTCCCAATCAACACTGTGACAAATTTTTGACAAGCGAAAGTCGAAATTGACAAGACGCTTTACCTCCCACGAATTGAACCAATCAACGCAAACCAATAGTCCCACGTGTAGCAGATGTTGCTAATGAGTGGTGCATTATGGCCTGACTTGAGGTCAAAACCAAATGACGTTTATTCCGGCTTTCACTTGAAGCAAACCTAGAACGATCTAGAGGTGTTTAGAACCTCGAACACTCTTCGAACACGGCGCACTTACAGAGTAGTAGCTAACGGCTCGCGGAGCAATCAGTCCATATGCCGAGCTCACTTCTTGTCGAAATGGACCGTTCTACAAACGGGCAATTGGAGGCAGATCAAAGAGCTCTGCAAATCGCGCTCGAGCTCTCCATGCTCGGTCTGACAAATGACGACGATCAAACTTCGACTGCGTTTGACGATATCCGCAATAAGAAAAGTATGAACATGACAGAATGCGTTCCTGTTCCGAGTTCTGAGCATGTAGCTGAGATAGTAGGAAGACAGGGTAAGGTTTAACGTCTTTGTCTGGGTTAAAATCAAATTAGCAGGCTGGCTTGTGGAAACCGCGTGTATTTGACGTGTTTTGTGCTTCTTTCCATTTTTCAGGCTGCAAAATCAAGGCTTTGCGTGCGAAGACGAATACGTACATCAAAACACCTGTACGGGGTGAAGATCCAGTTTTTGTAGTAACGGGGAGAAAAGAAGACGTGGCTTTGGCTAAAAGGGAAATCATTTCTGCAGCAGAGCACTTTTCTCAAATTCGAGCTCAGCGCAAGAACAACAGCTTGAATTCACTTGCTCCAGGACCACCAAGCCCTACAACACCAGGTCAAACGACTATACACGTTCGAGTGCCTTATAGAGTTGTGGGTCTTGTTGTGGGACCAAAAGGAGCCACGATTAAACGAATCCAGCAACAAACCAACACGTACATCGTAACTCCGTCTCGCGACAAAGAACCTGTCTTTGAAGTTACGGGAATGCCTGACAACGTTGAAAGTGCGCGAAAGGAAATCAACAATCACATAACTACACGGACCGGTGGACGAATGGATACTGCCGATGATGTGTTTATCAGTGATGGTCTGCAAAGCTCATTCAACGATTTTGCACCTGGTTCCATATATTCCAGCATGTCATCGAGTTTCTCTGCGTTTAGAGATAGCAACAGCTCGCTAAGCTTAACGCAGCGCACAGGATCTGATTCATTCTACGGCTACCCAAGTAGCAAGAGTTCCAGTATTAATGATGGCGGATTTAATCCTATAAACAGCCCGTTTTCAGCGAATGGATTCTTCTTCAACGATCTTCCCTCTCCGACGGATCGCGATGTTGGATCAGAAGGGAGCTCGACTGGTTCAGGATTTGATCCAGCGCCCGCACCGCCATCGCCTTCTATTTGGGGAAACGTACCATCCACACGATCGATGAACGAGCAAGCTCCGTTTACTCGCAGCTCTAGTTTAAATAGCCAAGCTATGAGCTCAGCAATTGGACGGCCAGTAAGTCCACATTCAACAGCAAGGCGAATGAAGAGCGAACCATTGTCTGGAACCTTTTCTCCGCTTTCTGCATTCACTCCTTTTACAACCCAAACTACGTCAACTGCATCCACTATTCCAGCCACGACTTCTAATGGAACGCTTGTAAGCACGAGCGATTCAAACGGGGTGAGTACGATTGGATTTAGCGCCGAAGAAGCAAATAATAACAACACTACATTAGGTCCGCTCGGTAAAGATATGAAAAAGAAGGATTGCGTCATTTGTTGCGAGAGTGAAGTTGTGGCAGCTCTCGTTCCGTGTGGCCACAACTTGTTTTGCATGGAGTGTGCAAATCGCATCAAAGAGGAAAATAATTCTTGTCCAGTATGCCAAAAGAATATCGACCAAGTCCTTCGTATATTTTCTTAGGAACTGAACTTCTCCGAGCGATAGAACTATTTAGCTTGAACTTTTCATGACAGAGTTCAGTGAATTTAAAACTACCGAATTGAAATGACATGCAATGCTATAAACATTTTGAAGTAATCTATGGAGTGTATTTGAATATTAATTCAGAGAGAGTTTGTCTCTATGTATATTTAGTTGAAATTTTGAAGAATTCTTTTATTCTATACTTTTGTTAAGTGATAACGTTATGTAAAGCTAGATTTTTTGCTAATTTAAGATTAGATCATACGAGAGACTTAAGTTATGTAAAGATACCACATTGCTGGGTTTAAAATTATCTAAAGAAATGAAACATGCTTAGTCGTGTTTGAACCAACATACTTAAATCCTATATTCAAAAATTAGTTTCTAAGTTTATAGACGGTCAAAACGAAATTATCTGAAATCAGTAATTGAAAGTACGTGCTATATATGCTACAGAATAGGGGTTAGATTCCTTAGCCCAGCACAAACTTATAGGTATATTTAAGTGAACTATTTTATGTCATATCGAAAACTTTTTTGATACAGTCTTCTAAGGAATTCTATGCCCTAAAATTATATGATATTTGTATAAATAGTCATAATTTCTATATAATATTGTGTTGCACCATAGTTCTATTTACTATTTTAATATTACTAAGAGAAGTTAACCAGGATTATAGTTGTTCTGTATATTTAGCGGCAAATGCTCACAGAAAATCTTGGTCAAGAATTGAGAGTTTAAAGTATTTTTATTTTATGGCACTCTACATAATACTATATGGAATTATACAGAGATAAATTGTAAATTTTATTTTTTGCTATTAAAATCGAGTCTATAATCTTTTCTTGGATAAATTGAGCTCTAGTAGTCCGCAGATTCGAAATATGTAGGAAATAGTGTGATAGAGGAAGTACTACTGTTATTTATGTATTGGTAGGAAACTCAAGAGATTTTTTGCATCGTCACGTAGTTGTATTAGATTTGTTTTAATAAAAATGGAATGACAAGTTTTAGCAGAACAAATTTATCATTTATTGTTTATATACTTTAAACTTTGCATAAGCAGGCGAGATAATGCGCCAACATAGTTAACCAGGGTGATACAAATTTTTTTGAAGCTAACGCATAAAGTATTCGAAATATAATAAATATAAGTGAGAGACAGGCTTGTTCGCTTTGTACAAATTTGCAGTTTTGTTTACCATATCTCGCCTTCCACCCTTTTTTTATTTAAATTTTAATGAGCTGGGTAAATACACGGAACGTGTCTTCAAATGTTTTGCAAGTTCTTCAATGCACACGCCGCCTCGTGTGTTGAAACTTCAAGCGTCACAAAGGAAGAAAGCTTCATGAATAAAACTAAGCTTGCCACGATGCAACTTGGCCCAAAGAGTACTCGATTTAATTCTGGAGTCTTCACACCTAGTTATCAAAAGCAGCGGGAGTGATTTCCATTTCCTTTGGAAGTTTGTGCAATGTTTTAATGCCTGAATTAAGAAACTTAAGCAGTGCTTATGTAAGCGGTTTTCGATTGGCTCCTGTTTGATAGCGTAAAGTAAGATTTTTGCACCGTAATGCAGAAGGTAAAAATCTGAAGACAACCAAAGATGCGAGTTAAATTTTTAATGTCAGTTGAGGTTTTATTCTTGCTCGAGCCGAAGCTTTAGGTCGCTTTTTTGCAAACAAAAGGGTTCGAAGTGGCGCCAATTATGTTGACGTCACATGGGGTTAGAGATTAGCATATCAACACGTGATTGGCTGTTAACGACATAAATTATTTACTGTTTACTGCTCTCCGTCGAGTTCATCAGCTGCTTTGCATAAATTTTCCCTCCGGCCAAACCTCATTTAAGTTATTTTGTTGACGTTGTTTTGTGAAACTGTCGTGGACTATTGTGTGACGGCCTGCTCAGCAAGACCTCATTAACAAACTTTATGATTCCAGCGACCAAGCACCTGCATCAGCATCACATTAAAACCAAAATTCTTCCCAAGATGAAGCTCACAACTCATTTTGCTGAAACAATCTTAAAAATAAACCTGCATGAGCTTGTCATATAGGAATCTTTTTCTTTATTGTGCGTCAGACAATGCACTACAGTTCTTCCAAGAGAGATTCACATTGTAAATCCCGTGCATTTGTGAGAATGGATTAACAATTTATGACCTTGACTGAGGCGAATGCCTATATATTTGCATAATAATCGGGTCCATATTGCCCGGTGTTGCAGTCTCGCTAAGCAGTGGTTAAGGGTTTCAAAGCACATACCAGCATCAACCCACACAAACTGTAAATTATAACGCCACCAACTTAGAGTGTATACACGCTCCAGTACACTCTGATCTTTTCATCTTTATTCTGTCAAACTATTTCACTATGAATTGGCTTATTGTTATTGTCACAAAAGAGTCTTCTAGAAATCCTGTGTCTGAAAAAATGTCAGTGTCTTATATGGGCCAAATATTTTTTTATTCCTTCGGTGGCTCCCTAGCAACTCTTCTGCGTGCGGTGTCTGATTGTGGATTAGGTCCGTGTAAACAGGCCTGAGGGCTTCAACTTAAAACTTTGTACACACTTTGTTTTTTAAAAAAGATTATTTATCTCCAATGATCGTTTTCTTTTCATTTCGCTGGCATTCAACCGAACTCATATCTCAGTCAAACAGCGAGAAAACGGTTTCTTTTTTTCGGAAGCCGAGGGATGGAATCTGTTACTTAATCATACTCTTTTATTTACATTTAACGTAAGATTGTTCTGCCCACGAGATTAATTCGGCTTGCGGCACCTTTGTAATTCTTGGGTCTTTTCAGAGGCTGGGTGTTATGATAAACCGTAGTCATAAAAGCTGATATAGTAGAATATAAAAGTCCTTTGAGATCCTTCCTAATGAATTGACGCAGTAAAAGACAATCGCAATACTTTAATTGCATTATTTCTTTGTCTTTATGTATAAAGCTAGTGAAAGTTCAGAAACTTCTGAACATTATTTTTAGCAAAACGTGACTTGAATCTCTTACTAACGACAACAATGTATCAGCAACTGCAAAACGGCTATGAACTGACACTTTTCTAATGCATTATACCATAACTAGTTGTGCCATTTAGGTTCCATGGGAAAGCTGGTATTTGCCAGGACTGGCCTGCACGCACAGCCGAAGCGGACACTGAATGTGCTTAATATTTAACATACTTGGACTCGAACAATTAAAAAGACTCGAAACTATTATATACAACAGGTTTTATCTGAGATAGCTAAGCGTATTTTCCCACACTTTATGATTTGTATTATATTTGGCTGGAACCCCGGACTGGAGTAGGAGTCAGTGACCTGCGAGAGGAAAACCAGTCATTTTTTTAACGTGCAGTCATTAACCAGTTTTAAAATGCGTGGCCGGCTAAGATTTGCTTCTCACTAGGTGAATAAAAGATCAACGTAATAAAGATTTCTTTGTTGTTTGTTGGTAATTGAAAGTACCTATTAAAGGAGGAGTCCAGTTTGATCATTATCTTCTACCAAATGACTTGGCATTGTTTGGTAGGCAAGTGCCATCCGTGCCATGCAAAAGCTGCCATCGAAAATCTGAGAATTCGCATAACTTGCACTCATTGTTTGCTTCTCCACTATAACAGGGTCAACTAAAAGGAGTAAGAAAAGAAGGAAGCAACTCTTGGCCGGTGTTCGTTCTAAAGAGGTGTCCGTGTTATACATAGAGGTTGAGTGACAGTTGATTGGGACAGTGTACTGGGGGTTGACTGTATGTTCAACAACCAGGCTTTGTTGGACTAAAATCTGCCAAATTAGGTATTTCAGTCAGCATCTGTTGCCTACTAATTGGCAATGCCGAGTACCAGTACTTCTCTAGCCTGAGAAAACAGCCGACATTTCACCTTCCCCGACAAATGATGTGGGAAAACCAGTCAGGGTGGCGTGGTGAAATGACGGCCGTTTGTCCGTCTTGGTTTAAATGATTTCGATTCGTAATGTGCAAAGAATTTGAGAAAGACACAAAAGTAAGGATTCGTTACTTGTACAGTGACGAGTCTTCACAAACTAGCACTCTTTTTGATCGTATTGGTTACAGCCTTGTGGATCGACGTATCCAGAACTTGTTGATTATTGTATTTAAGACAATTAACAATTATCCACCTGAATATCTGAGAGACCTATTTAGGTAAGAGACAACATCAAAAACTTGACAGGTGTTTAAAAGCTGCAAGTACCGAAACCTAATACGACTCGTTATGGGAAGAACTCAGTAAAGTACTTGGCGGCTATTTATACTTAGAACAAGATTTCTGATACCTTAAGAACCCTAAGCACATTGTCAGCTTTGAAAAAAGCAGTCCGACAGCTAAGGTTCTAGCTAATTCTATATAATATCTATGTTCTATTAAGTAATTGGGCAAGTTATGTCACGTAATTTAAGGCTTTATACTGTAAATAAGTTTTTGGATTTCCCTTTCTTTCTCTGTTATTTTATTTATTTGTTTTGTTTTCATTTTTTTTTTCCTCGACTTATTAGCATATTTTTTGCTAGAGGTCTAACCAACCTCATCAAACCCGAGATTAAATAAAGCTTCAAGCTTCACCCTAGTCAGGGGCACATATAGTTCAAAACCACTTAAACATAGCATTGTTAAACGTATTTTAGTATTTAAACGGTAGACATAGGCATATTTTTATCCCCTAAAACTTTTTCATCTGTTCGGATTTCCTAGCTGAAAGTCTAGTGATCCGAAAATAATAGGGATCAAAACTTACCTTTTCGAAAATTTCAGCCAGAAAAAAGGCTCCCGAAAATTCTAGGTGACCTTTTTAGGGTAAAAATCCGTCAAAAATATACAATTATACCATTTTTTAGATGTTCGAAAAATCTTAGGAGAGGCAGGAAAGCAAGAAATTTTACAACAAATGTTTCGAAAATTCTAGATCTCGAATCGTCTTCCGAACAGATATTCTTCCGAAAATTGTCGTTGGGTGCCCCTGCCTAGTCGTCCCGATACTGTGCTATTTTTATTTGTTTAAGTTGCACTACAAAACGGGCAAGAATTGTTATGCGAATGTTGATAATTTTTTTTACCTTTTAGCTTCCTTGTCAGTAAAAAGTAAGCGCCCAGAGAACTCTAACAATATCATTTGGCCCTCTCGGGCCCCCCGGTCAAGCTTTTTAAAAAAGTGCTAATCATGATGATGATGATCAATGTGATGATACAGCTATTTCGAGAAAGGTCAGGGGCACCCAACGACAATTTTCGGAAAATATCTGTTCGGAAGACGATTTGAGATCTAGAATTTTCGAAACATTTGTTGTAAAATTTCTTGCTTGCCTGCCTCTCCTAGGATTTTCGAACATCTAAAAAATGGTATAATTGCCTATTTTAAAGGGATTTTTACCCTAAAAAGGTCACCTAGAATTTTCGGGAGCCTTTTTTCTGGCTGGAATTTTCCGAAAGGTAAGTTTTGATCCCTATAATTTTCGGATGACTAGACTTTCAGCTAGGAAATCCGAACAGATGAAAAATTTTTAGGAGATAAAAATATGCCTATATCTACCGTTTAAATACTAAAATACGTTTAACAATGCTATGTTTAAGTGGTTTTGAACTATATTCTCGTTGGTGCCCCTGAAAGGTTGTCGGAAAAAATGTGCACGCAACAATCCCAAAAGGTAACATGGGATATGATAAATACACTGTTCCTGACACTGCACCTGTCGAACCTCGCTACTTTTTTTGCTTTCCTTTAGCACTCGCAAACATACGTCCATGTGTTCTCTCATGAGGCATTCATTGGAAAAACAAAACAAAAACAAATAAAACGTGATACCTTATCAATCTGACGTAAAACAAAAATAAGAATACAGTAAAAATCTGCGCAAGTAAGAACCTGCATTTTCCCAAGGTAACTTAAACATGTTCTTATTACAGTCACTTTTACCAAAAGAGAATTGTTGACATCTTTAGTTTCAAGTAAATACTTGATTCAAGTGCACTTAAAAATTTTAAGTCCCTCGGTACAAAACTGGGCTTCACACTTCTTATTTGAAGTAGAAGCTCTCAGTTATCTTTCACAATTTAATCAGTCACACATATCACAAATATTGACGATTGCAAGCCACTAAAACCAAAAGATTTCTGTGTTTTCATATCAATTTTGGCTTTCATTTTAACTTAAAGAGTTTTAACCGAACAAGAAATGATTAGGTACTTCGTTATTAATTAACGAGTACTTGGCAATGGTTGTCTTTACACTGGGCTGTTAAGTAAGACTTAAGAGCTGCTAAGTTTTACTTAACCAAAAATGCGTCTGTGTAGGCCTAAGTAAAATCTCAAGTAACTTTCCTTTTCTTTGCATTTCATTTAAGTCGGAAAGTTGGAGCGATTCAAGAAAGTTTCAAGTGACTTGAAAACCATCCTTAAAACCAACTTAGCGGACTTGCGGTTTCTAAGCTTTGAGAAAGGCAAGCATGTCAATCAATCTTAATTATGTTGCGTTGGAAAAGAGGCTTGAGTAAACCTAAAGTAAAAAGGATAGGTTGTGTGTAAAGCTTTCTTTTACTTGAAGAATTCAAAATGTACTTGTCTTGAAATATTTCCTAGCTTATTTAGGCTCTAGTGTTAAGACTACCAATAACATAAAGAAACAAGCGAAAAACCAAGTTGGTTTTGGGCAAAGAAATCGCCGTATAGAGCTCTCAAACTCCCGGCGATGCGTACTTTCTTGAAATGTAGCAAGTTAATTTACCTGGAATTTAGAACATATTCATTTGCACGTTCATGAAGTGTGTTCTCAAGTGCGGTGCCGAATATTATACTTGGCCGCGAACTTCGGCTTCTTTGAACTGCGAACGTTGCCATGTTCAAGAGAGTTCATTTTACCCTTTCACACTCCAACTAGATTCCAAGTGCACTTAGATTATCGGCTTACAAGCTCTAGTGTGAAGCCAACAAGTGATTCATCATCGCTTGCTTTTACATAAAAGGATGGTTTGTAAATGATATAAGTAATAATCTGAATACCGCTAAATTCTGTTAGCTACGATGTAATTTTTTTCTCCCTCAGAAAATAAGGACCTATTTAAGAACTGAACCTAAGTTAGCCTAACGATGTGCTAAAGCTGTGTCGTTAAGTGCTTAGAAATTGAAAGAAGGATAGAGGGAAACAGGAACCGATCGTCCTTCCTTGGAGTTGAACTCGGTGATCGACGTCTTGACCACTGTGCTTTTGTTGAAGTATCTTTTTATGGAGATAACAGGCTTTGCTGCTTGGCGGTTTATAGGCGAACATTAATACAGGCGCTGATGTTACGGACCGACCGAGAGCTACTTCGTACTCAGACGTCTCCCTCTCGATGAAAATTTGGGCGCAAAGGAAGGCGGGAGGGAGAAAACGGGCGCCGCTCATTTTTCTCCTTCCCACGATCCCTTGCACTTCGTCACCAGTCACTCTGGATTTTTTGTCAGGGTTGTCCAATACCGTTCTGACGAGTCTCGGATTTGTCCATTCGCCACTCTTTTAAAGCATGTTAAAGGGAAGTGGCTATGGTTTAACACCCGCGCCACAAGTGACTGAAACAACCGAACAGAGTTATTCGCCGAAAAAGAGAGAATAGTAATGGAGCTTGGAATAACTTAGTCAATTGTTTCCTCTCTTGAAAACTATGGGAATTTTTTCAACAACAGTCCAACCTCCACTTGGCGGTCACCCTTGGATAAGGGACAAGTAAACACTTGGCAAAGGTTGGCCCTTTGCCTTAGTAGTTCTGTTTTAGTAAGTCATACACCTTTTGAACGGCTGGGGCTCTGGTATAAACATAGACAACTTATTAAAGGAATTTTGACTACACAGCCTTTCGGTTACAGTAGTGGACCACTTCGCAAATGTAGTTTATATGAAACGATAAGAGGAAAAGAATTAAAAGAATACAGAACATCCAACACTAGTTTATTATAAAAATCCAAAATCATAAACAAATACATTATTGATAATGCAAACAATACGATGAAATTAAAGGGCAAGAAGTGTTAGAAAAATAGATTTCAGAAAGATAATTGCAGAGTTGTCTTGAGCGACTTATGTTGCATACATGCATTCCGCCTACTTTACCGGGAGGTCTCTCTTCAAATGTTCGTATTCAACAAGAGCCTCAGATAACTGTCTCCTCAATGTGGATACTTTTTCCTCTTGTTTTTTAATATCTGCCTCCGTAATAACAAATGGTGCGCACAGAGGCAGTTCAGCATTAAGCCACACCTCAGGATGTTTCTCCAAGGCTACTGCCGACCTGTCTTGCCCTTTGACACTTGCTTTGTTGTATAAATTTGTCACTAACGAGTGCATTAAACTCTTCTGATTTATACTGGGCCCAACACTCTTTATTTGGCTCGGCAATTGAAAGCATTTAATCACGTTTTCATCCATCGATCTAACCTGGATCCCTTGTAGTCTTTTTTCCCAAAACAGCTGTTTTGGTTTATCTTTGTCAGTTTTTGTATTCACTGCATTATCATGTTTGCGCTTTTTCTCTTTTGGACCTGCCACCACCATAGACGGAGGATAATATGTGACTTTCTGTGTTGATAGTGATTTGTTGGATTGACGCACCGGAGCTGGGATGATGCCTCCATTTAAGTCGCGCCAAAAACTCTGATCCTTGTCACCTTGCTTACGTTTGCTTCGTCGGCAATAAGTACCACTTCGAAAATCAAAGTTGCCCAGATCCAAGTCTGGAAGATGTTTTTCCAGCTGAGGTTTGGAGCGAATTTTCTTTCCATCTGGACTGTTTAAGAAAAAAACATTACAAGTTAAAGAAAACGGACAAAATACCAGATAATAATCAGAATAATTATACATGTGAAAGTGAAGCCTGATCAGTATTTTTCACGTTTTCAACCGCTTGGGTTGTTCATTGTATTGCAAGGATCATGTTCACTTGCTGCGCATGCCCGAACTTCGCAAGCTAATAGATCAGAAGACCGCACAAGTGTAAGACCTGTAAAAGGCTTTATGGTAAGTTATAGCTATTTATAGCACGACAGTGACCAGAAAACCGCTCGACTAGCTTCAAAACGCGTTTTTCGGCAAAATTTAGCCTGCGTGGCAGGCGTTTGAAACAGAAGGGAAAGGGGGTTTTGGGCGCGAGGGAAACGTCCCTCGCGTTTCTCTCTTGCCTAAAACTCCCTTTCCCTTCCCTTTCAAACGCCTGCCACGCAGGCAAGGCAAAATTTCCAGGGGCGAATTAATTAGATCCTCTCGTAAACGACCGCGACCACTTTTTGAGGTGGGCGGTTAAAAAACACTCGAAGAATGGTCTTATCTCTATGTTCGCTGAATGTACTACGCCACTTACAGTAAAATAAGGAAAGGAATGTGGTTCGAATGTAACTAGCAGCCGTTTGTTGGGAAGGAGCGTTGCGTGACGAGGCAAAAACGGCTGGGTGAGAGACTAGTAACCCTTTGGCGAACACCAGCGAATGTCGATAAACCGCATTGGTTTTTCACCAACTCCTCTTTTTGGGGTGTTTCTTGGTGTTGCGGAGACTATGTTGGTTAGCTGTTGTTTTGTGGTGTGGATATTATACCGTGTCTAAGTCATTCTGGTGATTGCGTCCGTCCAAAACATCAAGTTAATCTTGTCCTCAAAATGTTACTAGGTTTTCTGTGTTTAACTCTGTCAGGTTTAAACAAAATTGGCAAACTTGAGTACCTATGGAAAGATCTATATTTGCTGAATTTGTTGTTTACCAACTTACTTAATTGCTTAAACTAAAAGATAAATGGGTCCAGGATGGAAAATATGCACCGTTCCATATCAAACGAAAACGGCTAAAGCAGTTGTCAAAGTTTTTACAAATGAAATAATTAATGAATTCGAACCATCGCCGGGTTTTGTCTCGTCTTCTTTCTCTTCTTTGTTTGTTTTTATCTGACTCTACACCTTGCTTAAGTCACCTCCAAGTTCAGACGTCATATTATGCTGTACCTGTGCCAGCACTAACGCCAGGCCTTCTCCGATATAATGTTAAATTTAATCACTGTTAAAACAGGATCTGGAAGGGTATTTTCGGGATCCGGGATTTGAACAAAATACGGAGCGGGATTCGGGAAAACGAAAAATATCTTGACGGGAAACGGGATTTGACTGTTACCGGGAAGCGGGATTCACCAAAATTTGGGCACGGGGTGCGCGATTTTGTTTGCCCGTCTGTCGGAAATTCGGGAAGTCGTACGTTCTAGCGGCAAATGCGAAGTCGAACAGGCGAGCGTTCTCCTGGCTATGAAAAAGAGTGACGTAGGTAATGATTACATAATCGAAACTATCAAGTAATCAACGGACGAGCGGATAAAAGACTTACAGTTTCAAGCGGATGCCAGAAAAGTACACATGGTTTTTAATGACCTAGTGCTTATGTCTTCAATTGCTCAAGCTCTTCACATTTATTGTATAAGTTGAAGAGATACTTTGATCCATTAAACTTAAGATATTGCAAACAGAACAGTGATCCTAGCTCTGCTCTTGTGAATAAGACAGTCAAGAGTTTTGGTGTCGTTTCTTGAGGCCACAAAGAGTTCTCTAGCGCCAGAATTTCACGTTTCAGGCGTTCAGTTGTGGGGGCAGCGCAAAGAAAAGGGAGCAAGAAAAAACATCGTGGGGGTGGGGGTTGAGAGAGAAGGGGGGAAGAAACCCGCCCTCCTCTCTCCTCCTCTTCGTTTCTTCCTCCTTTTCCCCTCCGGTTGGTCAAACTGAGGTATGAAAAGCTATTTCCCTTTTTTGCAATGGCCGTAAAACACTCGTAAATTCAAAATATCAATCAATTAGTTTTTTTAATTAACGTACATATTTTGAACACAAAAAAACGGGTTTCGGGAAAGCGATGAAAAAAAGTGCGAAATGCGGGATTTTCGTGAGTAAAGAGCGGGAATGCGGGATCAGGACCCCTCCTCCACACCCTGTTATAACACCTCATCATTCTTAAGTGTTCATTTTAGGAACAGATTTGTTTGGAAAATTAGGTTTACCGCAAACCCAGGCAATAATGTCTGACACTCATATAATTATGAAAGAAAAGTTTAGCTCATATGATTTGTTGTTTGTAATCTAAGGGTTTCCTGTAAAAAGGGTATAATTTGCTTATCAGTAATAATTGCATGTTGGTGGGGTAAACGTACCTAAAAACTTTATGAACGTGCACCAAAAGTATGCATTAACATTTCCAAAAATATCTCTTTGTGAGTTTTGTTAACAACAGAAAATGAAAACTGAAATTCAATGTCTATCCTTAATTTTCATTTTCTCGGGAAAATGAAAAAAGTTCAATTTTCGCTTTCTGAAGGTTTAGGAAACTAAGAAAATTTAAACAGCAATATTGTTTAGCAATAGTGATGGAAAATGGAATAACAAAATTTCCGTTCATTAACCCAATAACTTTTTTAAAAAATTTCCTGCTGATAAGATAAACAACCCTGTTGTTTGAAATTAATTAATTAATTTATTTATTAAATGTAATTCCATATAATGAATGTACAAAAAATTAAACAAATTTCCAGTATTTTTCAGTCAAGGGAAGGGAAAAACAAGTTAAAACTATTAAAAAGTACCTGCAAGGAAGTTCTATTTTTTGGTGTTGCCCAAGTTTGTAGATCTTGATTTTATATGGTTAGGAACATGTATAGAAGATGGTATGTTAATTACTTGCTTGCCAAATATGGAACTGTACTAGCAGGAGACAGTACTTTAACAACTGAAGCAAGTATTTTGATGAATGAGATTCTGACCTCACGCCCAAATGCAGTTTTGTTAAACAAGTTGTATTTGAAGACTATTGGAAGAGAGTTTTGAAGTCAATCCAGGGCTCAGAGTTTAAATTTGAGCTTGGCAACACTTGTACTACCAGATGTAAATTTTTACGTGCACTGCCGAAATTTTAGGCAGACAGCTGAAAATTGTAGAGCACAGTTTATAATATTGGGAGCATCTTTTTCAAAAGAAAAAGTAAAAAACTTAATAGTGCCACGTTTATATGTCATATTCAGTTTGTTACCTTTATTTCAGTCCCGTGATTGATAAAACACAGCCGATTTGCTAAGCAGTAATACCCTCTGTGATTTTTAATACTAATTTCTCTTTTTGACAGTACAGTTGTGACTAAAGAAAACATACACTTCAAAAAAAAATTCAAAACTGACAACAATGAGTGTGTCAAATGAGAATGAAAATTAATCTTTGATGAATTTGTTTAAAAATGCTCAATGACTTACATGTAACTGGGATATGGCTTAAAAACTTTCTTACATGGAAAAAAAGGCCCTTAAGGTGACTCGACCCAGTTTTTTTTAGGGGGTACCATCCTACTTTGAAGCTCTCTGGTATCCCCACCTTTACTTTTATCATAAATCTAACACATAGAATGGATAACATATAGATCAATCTACAATATAACATAAAATTTTTGGCGATCGGAGTAAATGTCACGTGGTTATAATGCCACGCCCCTTTAAGGTCTGAGTCGAAAATCTGCTGTTGCCAGCATTTTTTCGTGAAAATCTCTCGGCTACACATAGTGCGCATTAGTGCCTTGCGCTGAACAGAGTTTCACCAAAATCGCAAAGACCCAATTCGAGAAATTCAGCGGTTTCCAAATTTAGGTCATAATTTATGCGAAAATGATAAGCAAACTTTACACGGATTATATCTAATAAACTATGAGATTGATCTCTGTATTTTGGGCATCCTTATAACAGATGGGTCCTTGCAAGTCAGCAAAACAATTTAGGGCCTTGTAAATGGGCGCGATTTCGAGCAAAGCAAACATTTAGAAATTATAGTTTTCGCTATTTGTTGACGTTTGTCAGCGTTTAAGAGTCAATCTCACGAAAAAAGCATTTTCTTAAAAATTCGTAGTTTTTTTTCCTTCAAATTTTTTCAGGGCCACAATTGATTAACTAACTACCCGGACTCTGAATTTTATAGTCATTGAAAAACTATGACATTATTTTCTATAAGCCCAAACTTGAGTAAACATTGAAGATTTTTAGCGTTTTGGCTGAGTTTGTGCTTTGGGAGTTGCCTATTGTTTCTAGTCTGTCATTATACAGCATTCTTGTTCAGCACACGTGCCATGACCACGCTTGGCTGACTTCCGAATGCTCACCGAGATATGATAATTTAGTATAAGAAAATAGAAGGGATTCCCGTCACGAGGTGGTTTAATTATTGGCTTGCATTAAACCTATGAAAAAATGATATTTTTTTAATAGTAAGTAGATTTAGTGTGTAGCACTTCTTGATTTTTTTGCAAAGGCACAAGAAGCACGAGAATTGATTAAAAATTGTGAGTTAAGCCTCTATGTATCACGCGATGGCCTGTCTCACTGTACCAAAATTATCATATTCGGAAGTCAGCCAAGCGCGGTCATTGCACGCGTGCTGAACAAGAATGCGGTATAATGACAGACTAGAAACAATAGACAACTCCCAAAGCACAAACTTGAGCAGATTTTCGACTCAGACCTTAAAGGGGCGTGGCATTATAACCACATGACATTTACTCCGATCGCCAAAAATTTTATGTTATATTGTAGATTGATCTATATGTTATCCATTCTATGTGTTATACTTACGATAAAAGTAAAGGTGGGGATACCAGGGAGCTTCAAAGCAGGATGAAAGAAAAACAATGTAAGTTATTATTTAGAGCCTCGTTGTGCTATTTCTACATTACTTTTTCTTTCATAATTTGCTTGAAGCTACTGTTTAACGTCTTTTTAGTTCGAGCACGTAAGTATGGTGGGAAGCAAGTCAGTCGCACTGTGCTTTGGGTTTTGTGGTGCACAAGTGCGATTACATATGAATTTTTAGGTGCACAACCAAAAATCCAGTCGCATATGCAACCAGTTAGTTGTAATCTTTGAGCCATGCAATCAGTCATGCTTTTCCAAAAGGAGGACGTAACATGGTATGACCAAAAAAAGATGACTATTGACGTCTCTAAGGAATTGCAGCAAAAAGTAAAGTTGCCATTTTCTTCCAATTTTAAGTAAGTTATCGTTATTTGGTTAGAGTCTATGTAAAAGTTAAAACTAAAACTTGATTAGTCTTGTGCTCCTTGGGCATCAAAGTGCCATGTGATACATGTAGGCAAGTTCCCAATTTAAGCTTTTTTTCTCTCTTAAGTATTAACAGTCCTGAAAGCATTTACTTTGGCTGTTACATGAGGTTAAACTTTTGGCTCTGATCAGTTTTACAATATTTTTGTCACATACATGTAATGTTTCAAAGTTGTAGTCTCTTGCTTCACCTGCCAGATTTGGTAAAATTTTGCAAAGGGATTTAACAGCTGTTATTATTCATTCAAAATATTTCCCCAATTCTGATTGGCTAAAAGCACCTGCATAATTCACCATAACTAGTTACTGATGACCCAATTTGGAAGAATTTTGTGTTTAACGAGAAAATGATGTCAAAAATGCAGCCTTCTACAGGTTAATGCACCCTTAACAGAGAAGACCTGGGGACGAGGTTGAGTTGTTTTCGTTCTGAACTTGAAAAATGGTGGACATTTCACTCGTTTCAAGAGTAAGAACTAGGCGAAAAAGTAACTAAAAACATGGCAAGAACAGCAAGAAGACAACTCGAAGGGGGACATCTGCTATTTGGAGAATATTTGCGGAGCTGAACAACCCTAAACGTCCACTATCGAAGATGAACTTAACACCGATGGGTCGATGGAGGTAAGCATGTTTAGCCATGTTTTTAAACTATGAATTATTTTGAATGAATAATAAAACAATTATTGAATTCGGCTTTCGTATAAATATGAAGAATTATGAAGATCTCGGAGGGTGCTATCCGCCTCAGGATAACAGGATAACACCCTCCTCAATCTCCATAATTCTTCATAAGATAATCAGCCTCATTCATTAGTTGTTAAAAATAAACCTAATGAAGCATAACATAACATCATATTTGGGGGCAAAATCATTGAGAGTCACAAATTTGTTTTTTCTTGTTTGGAGGTACTTTACTTTGGATATACCCTTTTCAAACCAATCTTCAAAAACTTGGTTTATTATCTAGCCTAAAACCATAACACTTGGTACGTTACCCTAACCCCATCATGTCACTGACACTGAGATTGCAACTTAAAGAAGAATTTGCAGCGAAAGTTTTCCAGTTCAAAATTGAAGAGAAGTATCCATTTCCCAGTGTTAGCCATATCCAACTACTTTTTCACCTGAGTTGTTTTGAGAGATTAAAAGAAACTAAACATTTTTACAGAGTTACGAACTTTTTATGTGTTCTTGTACTTCTTTCCTTTTTTGACAGTTGTTGTTGTTGTTTGCTTGTAAAATTATTAAAGAAACAATTTATTTTTTATTTCTTGATAATAATCAATTTGCCTAATGTATTGAGAAAAAAAACAGGGTTTGGACTTATTGTACATGTAGTTACATGTTTCTTAGGGACTGCCACTTATTAAAAAAGACAAGAGTCCTTGGTTCCTCCAAAAATCTTAAAAATTTTCAACGGCCTCACATTTCATATTTTGTTAGCTTCTTTGCTGGGTAACAGACATTCCTCTCCTCATTGTCTACTTCACAATGATAATTATGTCATGAATTTTAATTTTTCTCAAGTTTTAGATTATCAAAATTGTTTGGCCATGGAGAGGTTGTCTGGTATCAGTTATAATAATCAAAATTGTTTGGCCATGGAAAGGTTGTCTGGTCTCAGATATAATATGATAATGTTGTTACTATTGCAACACTCGCAGCAATAGTCAAAGCTATTTGGGTATGCTGGTTTCAAATCAGTGAAATTTCATGCTTACATGGTACTTATTTTCTATCTCAAGGGCCTTAAGTTGATGCAAGAGTTTGATTTAAAAGTATCCCAGTTTCTATACAAAAATTAATTGCAGTAAAATGGATTACCTGCTATGCAGCCAAATCACTAGAATACACCACCTTTCCAGTGGCGGGCATAACTACAGAATACAGGGCAAATTTTCTTGGTATATATTTGTTCTGGTGGCTTGGTGGCTCGGCAGTCACTGATAAGCCACCAAGCCATCAAAACATATACCTTTCTTGAGTAAGACAGTAACCTTGACTGACAAGCCGCTTAGCTGCTGAGCCACTAAATTATATACCTTTCTTATTCTTTGACAGAGACACTCACATCGACTGATGAGCCATTGAGCCACTAACTATATACTTGTTCTTTAAAACTTGCCAAACTCATATGTATACACCTATTCCCGTTAAGGTTGCTCCCGTGAACCACGTTTCATAGCCTGCAGTGTACTATGATAAACCCTTTTGTAGCGGGAAGTTTAATCTTGTTCACGTTCATTGAAATAATGGTGACCATTTGTGAAAAGGCGTTCAAGACAGCTTTCAAGTCAAATGGCTGCTAAAATTCTGAAGCATGAGCAAGCTGAAAAATTTCATTTTTAAAAATCTCAAAGTAAACAATTAGAAGCCTCTTCTTCTAACAACATTAAATGAATAGGGTTCTACCACCTGATTAAGCTGCGTTTTTGCATGGGCCAGAATGCTGGTTATTTTAATAAAGCAAATCAACGCTATTCTTTTTCTTATTCAGTTTTAAAAAATTGCCTCAAAAATAAATCAACACGTAATGTTAAGTTATTTATTGTTGTTCGACAAACGCCTTGAATTTGATTTTTTTTAAACTCTATCCAAAATTCCCACGTGCACCAGCGAAGCAAACTCGTTGAAAATTTGCAGCATATTACCACAGAGAAAAACCTTACCTCAAATCACTGTCTTAAATTAAAAAGCCTAGGATTCAGTATTTTGAAATACATTGTCTTAACGTTCTGCTGACATAGCATAGAAGCGTTTGCAGCGTTTGCTTTCTAGGCTCGTTGCGGGCACATATAGGGACTTTAAGATCCAACGACGAGGACAACAATGAGAACGTCAAAAAAACTATAGGTTTAATCAGCAAAACAACAACTTGGCACGTGCATCACACTTTTTTGTACATTTCTTTCCCGTTTTTGCACGACTATGACGTGAAAACACCTAATTTGCGTTTTCTGGAGGACGTAAACAAGCAACAACAAAATTTTATTTCTCTTTCTGAGCTTGAATATGGTCCCTTGAAATTCAGCTTCAGGAGGGTTCGCCTACAATTTGCAAAGTAAGTGGGTAGGATCACTATTAAGACTGAAAGACCGCAAATTCACTTTTTAAGCGACGTTCTTGTCGCCGTCGCGTTGTTGGATCTTAAAGTTTCTAATTACAATAAGGCACCGCGGACTAAGAAACATGGATCAGGCATTATTCTTCTCAGAAGCAACCTTAATTGAAATAGGTGTATGTCTTTCTTTATGTCTGTCTTTTACTGGTGTGCGACAAATGCAGACTGCAGACTTGCAGACTTGCAGACTGGCAGGTGAATAAGGTAAACATTGTTGTGAAATGCTCTAACAGATTCCCTATCCCTAAATAGACTTTTAGAAGACTTAAACTTTAGGGATAGGGAATCTGTAAAAACATTTCACAACAATGTTGTGAAATTGCTGTCTATGTTTGTTGCACACCGGTCTTTTACTTTATCATGTGTTACGTCTTTTTGTTCTTTAAACACTCGTCATGACTAGCAACCCTTCGAGCCACTTCTGTTTAAGACCTTAAGATATGGCCCTGTATTCTGTAGCTTCTCCCACTGGTATCAAACACTTCGTACAGGTACCTTCAACTTTTTTTGGTTAATTATGCAAATAATGTTTAAAAGGGGAATCTCAAGATCACAGATGAGCCTGACATGTGTGGGAACTTGTTTAGAAGGGCACTAACTGGGCACATCTAATGGAAAGTCTCTTTCTCCTACAAATAACGTGGGATTAAAATAATCCCGGTGATCATTAAGCGAACAAACGCGTCCTGGATACTACTATTCAAACAATGGAAAGTCCCTTAGTAGATTGAGTAACCGCCGAAAAGTCCCTCAAAGTTAACGAGACCAAAAAATGCGAAACATCGACAATTCAGAAGGCATGAAGATTTCCAACAACAACGAAAAAGACAAATAAAACCAAACAATCTGAATCAGAATTTAAAGGAAAACGATCCAGCCTAGCTTGATACCATTTAGAGGGTTGTAAAATCGATCATAAAACCATACCTGTAATAATAAACGTCGCTTCTTCCGGCAGATAATCCAGACTTTCTCATCACAATTTCACGCTGCCAGCCATTGGGAAGGCTAGGACATTCCATTCGTATCGGTTTTTCGTCCATCTTATCAATATTGGCTGTTTTTCAACCGAACTTACCGAGGCCACGAGTTCAGGTTCGCTACCTAAACAAAATGGCGGATTCCAATGGTGTCATGGCCATATATGGAACTGACTGATTCCTAGTCTTTCTCGTTACGGAGAGTTAGCGTTTTTAAGGTGGCTGGACACAGTTTCAAGGTTGTGGATCGTTACCAATCATTTTAAAGTTATCTAAAACTCCTCGCTGGTCTAAAGCTCAAACTGGCACAGGTAAAATGTATGGCATTTATTAGGATAAAAGTGAGATTTGAGACGTTGCTATGGCAACATGGATGATAGATAACCAAGAATTTCGAGGTTATTTGGTCTTTCCCCAAATCCAGTCATTAGATTTTCTAATGAATTTGCATACAACTTACGATTGGTGACCCTCATTTTTTACAAGACCAACCTAAAAGTCGTCGAAAAGAGAATAAATTTCTACGGACAACTTCTGTCAACACTTCTGGACAATTTTCTCAGTTTGTCCTTGCACTTTTTTCTTCAAAAGCTTACTGGCTGCATATCTCCTCATGATTAAGATGTTAACATAAACAAGCAGCATAAAGGGATAAAACAGCCTGGGACTGAGGAAGCTCTTTATTTACAGGAGATGCTTTTTTTTTGGCTCGGTTTTTTTTATTAGGGGCGGATCCAGGAATTTTTTATTGGGATGGGGGGCGGGGGATCCAAACTTTGGTTCGGAAAGGACTGTTGAACTTTTTTTGTGGCAAATTACTTCTCCCAGAGATGACCACGTGTTTCTCAATCTGTGAAAGCTGGTCGCCGTTGGCGCGGGAAGTACTGCTTTGCCTAAAAACAATTACATTTTTTTTAAAACTAGGAGTAATCGGAGCTTAGGAGAGTGCGTTCGATATCTTTGCTAGGCGTACAGGTAGCAGTTGAGGGGAAAGAGTGGATGGTTCTTGCGATAGATAACTATGATTATGGCATATTTTGAACGTAAGGGTTGCGTACAGCGAAACCTCGATTTAAACTGTGCGGTATGATAATGAAAAGGTTTTGAAGGCTAGTGATCAGCGTGATATCGTATGGTTCGTCTCAAGTGCTTGTTATTTGAGAAGACACTGGCCAGAGTGCTTCGGGCTTGTAAAAAGAACTTTTTGTTTCACTGGCGCAATAGATGTTCTACAGGGCGCAGCTGTTCGAAGGCCAATCAGCGCTTAACCCAGGATTCTTTTTCTTTCGTTAAAAAACATTTCTTTGGATAATTTTCTCAGTTATTTTTGAGAGCGTCCAATCATCACCTTGTTGGCAAAATGAAGCTTTCACATCTGAGTTCAATTTTCGCACTAACCCTCCTCGCCTGGGTTATCTTAACCCAACTTTGAACAACCCGGCCCAGGTATTGTTAAACAGCAAACAGTTGACAAAGTTTTAGATGTAATCATTAATTTTATTTAATATTGGGAATTCAACATGTAGACAATTACTAAAATTTACAATAAAATGCCGGAACCGTTACTGGCAAGTCTTCTTAACTTATTAAAGAGCGACCCAAGACCACATTTTTGTGGTGAATGCTGGGCAAAATGATTGTCTTTGAACACTGGTTCACTTACACTACACCTCTCAATTTCACACGTTTTAAGGGAATCATTAAAGCCTTCCGTGGAATGTGTGTGCGGCTCACGTCAATAAATTTTCAGGGACATCCAACGAGAATATAGTTCAAAACCACTGAAACATAGCATTGGAACGTATTTTTGTATTTAAACGGTAGATATAGGCATATATCAGGGTCGTAACGAGGTATATTTTCTCCCACCTGATCCCACATTTCGACCTTAAATTTCGATCCCTGATCCCAAAATTGCTGCAAATCTTGATCCCTGACCCCCTGAAAATTTTTTGATCCCTGGATTCAATCTGGGTTGGATAAGCTGCATATCATAGAAAAACTAAGGCCTCTAGTCGTACATCACCATCTAACTATCCTTGTAGACTACTCATACTAGTGTGCGTAGCTTCAGGGGCGTAGCCTGAGATCTTGAAGGTGTACGATGCGCGGTGATGAAGATTTGCAGCACCGAAGGCGGCCCAGCCTAGGAGAGTCAAGAGGCATGCCCCCCCCAAAAAAGGGTCTCGGAAATGCTATTTCCAGCATTTTCTGCAATGATTTGATACGCAGGGAAATGCAGTTAGTTAGTTATTGTTTACTTTACCCATCTCTAGAGTTGTCGGTAAGGTACATTCTTTAAGAAAAAAAGGCGAGTGACACCCTCAGAATAGTGGAATAATAAAAGGATAACTGAGTAATCACTAACACAAAGTCACCAATATAGTGCGAACTAAGTATCAGCCATCTCGATTTTCAAGTGATAAAAATGCTTTTTCAGGAAATAATTTTTAATATCTTATCTTAGCCGTACGGGCGCATGTGCGTATATGGACGCTACGCTCCTCAGTAACTCCTGCTCCAGCAAAATGACTGAGATCCAAATGAGATCTCTTTGGGCAAAGATTGGCTTGACAGCGATCAAAATAGCTACAGAATTCTACAAGACCAGGGCCCAGTTGCTCGAAGCATGGTTAGCGTTAACCAGCGTTTAATACCTTGACAACGTATTGGTTTTGATACTGCTTAACCAATGGTTAAAGCTAACCATGCTTTGAGCAACTCAGCCCAGGATGATAAGAGAATCCCCATCGCAACAGCCGTATGAACAACAACGGCTTACAATGCTAGCATAACATTGAAAAGGTGTAGCGACAAGAAATTTAAAAGGAATCTGGCTTCACAATTTTGGATCAATTTGTTTCCAGATTCATGATGGGGATTTTGTTTCCTGGATTTTGGACGATTCGGCTAGATCAGATTGCATACAGTTTAGTACCGGATCCAAATGTTACAGCAAAACTACAACTGAATTTTAAAACGTTGGCAGGTCCCTCCAATTAACGCGTATTTCAGAATTTTGTGGTCTTGGCTGTCATTTCCGAGAGAGGAACCGGATCCCTGATCCCCTTACAGTATTACTGATCCCGATCCCACGGCTTGTGATCTCAGATCCCGGCCCTGTGATCCCTGATCCCATATATCTAGTTACGACCCTGATATATCTTTTTTATTTTTTATCCCCTAATTTTTTTTCATCTGCTCGGATTTCCTAGCTGAAAGTCTAGTGATCCGAAAATTGTAGGGATCAAAACCTACCTTTTCGAAAATTTCAGCCAGAAAAAAGGATCCCGAAAATTCTAGGTGACTTTTTTAGGGGAAAAATCCGATAAAAATGGCCAACTATACCATTTTTGGGAGGTTCGAAAATCCTAGGAGAGGCAGGCAGGCAAGAAATTTAACAACAAATGTTCCGAAAATTCTAGATCTCAAATCGTCTTCCGAACAGATATTTTCCAAAAATTGTCGTTGGGTGCCCCTGACTTTTCCAGTAATTTGGTCGAGTGTCATCCTTGTGTCACCCTCGTTCCCAGGGTAGGAGAGAACCCTGGGAACGAGGTTGGTCGAGTGTATTGATTTCAATGGCTTGATTGGCGCTAGCCTGTTCAAACGCCTGCCACGCAGGCTAGATTGGCGCTACCGTGGGTTGGTCACGTTTTTCCGAAAAAATAACATAGGGCTACAATGTTCGTTTGTCCAGTGCCGAAAATATCACAAGTCATGATGAAATGGTGCTGTACATGTCGGGCTTCACATCTCGGTAGATTTACTTTGTGGAATAACGGCCGCCGAGCTACACAACTCGGTAGATTTACTCTGTGGCACTACGGCCGCCTAGCTATACAACTCAGTAGATTTACTTTGTGGCAGAACAGACGCTGAGCTTCTTCACAACTCGCCGGTAAATTTACTTTGTGACACAACGGACGCCGAGCTAAACAACCCGGTTTGATGCATGCACCAGGAGTAGCACGCATTTTCACTGCATTTTCCAAAGAAAAATATGAAGGCTTAGTCAATCCAAAGTAAAATTTTACTTAGGATGTAAACTTTCAGCTCACTTTTGAAAGATAAACGCTTTGGAAGATTCATTATTCACAGATCGAAAGTAGACCTTCGGCAAACTCTTAAATATGTACGCTTTACGAAGATTCAGCACACTTATTTACGACGACAGAATAGCAGACCTCAGCTAACGTTTGAAAGATGATCGCCGAGAACACACGAATCACCACGTGAGTTAGCGCGTCAAACGACGACGACGACGACGACGAATGCACAATACTTCCCTTATTAATTGCACAGGACACCCAATAATGCACAGAGCTTCCAACACAAATTAGGGGTTGCGTTCTCGTACCTCGAACGCAAATATCCCTCGAATCTGGTTTAGTGGCAAAATGCAACGCGCGTTTCATTAAAAAAAAAATCAGCCAGTTAAAAAGTGATATTCGATCCTGTCAATGTAAGAATTTCAGTCTCAAACAAGCGTCGGGTCGGATAGGGGGGTCCGGACCTGAGGAAAGTGATAGTGGTCAAACAATAACATAACAGCCAAAAAACCCCGACTAAATCGATGAATTCACACCAAAAAGCACAGGAAAATATCGAAGGGAAGTCTCCTTTATTTATTTTATAGAAAAATAAGTAAGAATAATGATATTTAGAGTTCGCAGGCCTTAGTATTTTATTTCTCATACAAATCTCAACGGTTGCTTGTAACGCGACACCGACTCTCTGGTGAGAAAGTTAATTTAGATAACACACTCGTAACGTGAGCTTCGGACGCCTGGGGCGCTTTCCATTTAGGAAAAACACCCGGAAATTTCGGTGGGAGCAAAAGTGGAATTTCCGAGCGGTAAAAACTTGTTCCGTTTGGTCGTAAACCCCGGTACGTCGCGGTGCCCGTCCGTGGACCTGGAACTGGTACAAACTACGACTACTACGTTCCCTCACGCCCAAAACCCCCTTTCCCTTCCCTTTCAAACGCCTGCCACGCAGGCTACTACTACGTGAAACGTGTAAATGGAACACGAAATTCCGTTCGGAAATTCCAACCGGGTAAACGGGCCCACCTTTTTTAGCCTGAGTTGCAGCCGGCCCACGCACTCGTCTAAACCATTTGTATAGTAAGGTTTAGAGTGTCTGCGACGCAGGCTAACCTTTTTAGATTTTCCACTTTTTCTGGGAATTCTCCAGTGGAACGAACCTTAACCGACGAAACGTGTTCCATTTACCGCCGAACCGGAAATTCCGGAAATTTTGACTAAATGCATGTAGCAGACCAGCTGCATGGCCTCTTAATGTGAGACAAGCAACCAAAATTAAGATTAAATAGTCAGAGTTTAAAACTCTCCACAGTATAATCTACCCGCTAGAAAGAAAAAAAAAAGAAAATCTCTGAGGGATGAAAGCGCCAAAGTCACGTTTCACTTGTTTATGATTGTGTTTGGCCTGTCAACACCAAATTTCCTGCTGTTTGATGAAGTACTATAGCAGTGTCGTTTCGTCGTTGTGATTGGCTCTTCCCACAGTCGGCGCAGGAAGTCTCCCCTGGGAACCGTTCTAATTATAAATCTACTCGGGAAAGGGTTGACTCCAAGGGCTTGTATGGGAGATGGAGGCTCCATTCACTGATGGGTTCCTGGCCCCTGTCCATAACCTGAGATCAGACTCAATTTTCGTTTCGCTTTGTAACAACATTCCGGTGGGCAAGGCGAAACGAAAACACCAATTTTAGCGGTAGCCGTTTGAGAGAATGTATGAGAACCGCTGATATTGGGCCTGATCTTTAGGTTACCCCCCGGGGGGGGGGTACTCCCATACATTACCTATACTGGTATGTGCCGCCCAACGGGGTCGTGACTCGTGAGTTTGAAGCTCCTAATTTATAACGGGGTATCCATTTCAGAGGCGTCTGCTAGAACGGGGTATAATATTTCGAACGCACGAAAGCTCCAGTTTTGTAAGCAGCCATTTGAAATTATTCAAGGACAGATTGCTTTTAAAAATACGGCTCAATGCGTTAACAAGCACCCTAGAACGGAGTATAAAAAATTGGCCCATTTCTAGAACGGGGTATCCGTTTTAGGGCGAATTCTAGAACGGGGTATTAATTTTAGGGGAAATTTTTTTTAGAACGGGGTGCCAATTTGGAGTCCCAGGCGGCACATACCCAACCAAAAAATACCCAAGTGCCCCCCCCCCCCGCGGGGGTTACCCTGTCCAGAGCTGAGAGCGGCGGAATCGAGCGGCATTACACAAAACCCACGCATGCTTTGCGGTGCTTCTAGTGACGTAAGCTCAACAAGTTTTTTTCAGTTTATTCAGTGAGGGGTTGAAGTCGGCCATCTTGGATTGTAGTGTGTCGTTGTTTGGCTGAAAATGAGCGAGGAAACAGCCCCAGAAGAAAAACTTAGCGAGGTAAAGTTTGTGAATGGAACTTCCTTATGTAGATTTTGAGCTAAACGTTTCGTTTTTCCATATTCTCTGTTTTTGTAGCTCACCGAAGAGCAGAAGTTGGAACTGAAATTTCCAGGGAAGAAACCAGTTGCCACTGATATTCTGAAAAAGAGAATGCAGAGAGGGGTATTAGCCTTAAATATAATATTTACCTATATGTAAGGTGGATGTTAAGATTTTTAGAGCGTGTAATAATTTTTGACGCTCAAATCATATTAAACGGACAAAATCGACTTGTTTATTCCTCATATTGTGCTTATCCTCTACTAGGTCAAATATTTCGATTCTGGTGATTATGCGATGGCAAAAAGCGAGAAAAAAGGAGGCCCTGCAGCCGCCATTAATAGAGGAAATTCAGGAAAACCCCTTCCGTTGCCCCTTGGAGTGGGTAAAGCTATTCCAACACCAGAGAACATTCCACATCCACACAGGAAAACTTCAGTGCCGAGTAAGTTACTGGAAACTCACGATCAACCGCAGGTCGGGGTAACGCAGTAGCGACATCTGTGCTGCAGTAGACAACACTGAACGTCAGTGACTTCCATGTACGGGCAGTTTGCCACGAAGACGAATTTCATTTTCTAGGTTGTTTTTATACCTCACATGCTGCACGAATTTCATACCACGCCATGTTGGTTTATACCATGCAGACTTAGAATTTTTTAAAAAATTACTTGGTAAAATTGTAGAATATAGATTTTAGATTGAATTTGTATACCATGGTATAAAACAGCTATTTGGTTGTACGTGTATTCAGTGGATATGACTTTGAAATAGAGTGAAGCATACAAGTGAAATTAAAAGTTAAGAATCATTAAACTTTTCCATGAAGATGTCACATAAACCTCAACGTTGAGTGGTTGAAATACAACGGAAATATTCTGGTTCCCTGCAAAGTGTCATACTTGGACCAACCGCTTGCTTTTGAATCACCAAACTCCAGAGCTTCATGGAGTCTATATGGTGAGCTTGTTCATTTTTTAAGCTCCATGTGTTTTTACATTCCTCATGCTGTATAATAATTTACCAGAATCAAGGCAGTTATCAAGTTTAAGTTTGGTCTAATAAGTCAAAGCAAGCAATGGCTAATGTTAAGCCCAGTAAATGTCCTGTAGAGGATGCTTGCATGCATGGATAGGTGAAAAAAGAACCATGGTTAAGAAGCAAAGGGGAAGTCACAGGAGGCAGGTGGTTTACTCACCTGTTTGCCTTAACATTTAAAGCAGAGATTCTACAGCTTCGTTCTTGTTAGGCTGCTGGGTCACCACAGGGCTGCTATCAACATTCCATGTATATGTTTGCAGGTCAAATTATATTTCAGGGTGACTGATTTAACCTACAATTCATGACATTACAATTTGGATTACTAACATTAACATGTTGCGCCTCCTTTTCCTTCTCCCTTTATATGTTGACCTTGAAATTAGACAAATCCACAAAAAACTATTGCCAAGCAACATGGGAAGGGTGAAAGTGAAGTACATGTACAGAAGCTTTGTGACCCAAGTTAGGTGTGCCTGATTTTAAGACCAAGGTTAAATAACAATTATTCACCAAAGTGGAGGTGGCTAGTAGTGGATGTTTACCGAGGCTGCGAAGCGGCGAGGTAAATATCCACTACCAGCCACGGACACTGAGGTGAATAATTGTTTTAGTATATACTAAAACAGTGAGATAACTGAGCACAAAAATGATGATTTTGAATTCATTTACTGTTGCCAACGATTACAATTTTGGCGTGTGATGACCGAACGGCCGCGGTCGTCGCTTTTTCTTGGCGACAAATAAAACTTTTGACAGCGTTTGTTTAGCTCTTCTGGGGAAGTTTCTTCAAAAGGAGTTGTGAATTCTTTTTGTATTTAAAATCATTCTGTAAAAAAGATTATTAAATTTAGTTTTAAGCTTATTTATGAATAAGTCAACTAAATAAAGTAACACAAGACTTAAGCTCAATTTGCATTTGTAAACAAAAAACTTTTTCACCGGTTTTATCGATAAATTCAAGTCAAAAAGACAAAGCTTTACCTGTTAAAACTTCCAAACTGAACTTTGTCACCTTCTTCATGTATTTTGAGAATAGCTTGCTTGATTAGTTGTGAAATTTCTTAGTTTGTTACGGCAGCAAACCGGAAAGGCATTTTGCTCGCAACTTACGTGAGTTTGGCGTCGCTAGCTCAGAGGAACTGGAGGTGAATCAGTGAATAGTGCAGGATATTCACTGATTGAGTAGCCAATCAGAGTGTGCGAAAAACACTATCCACTGTTTTAGTATATACTAAAAAAATTTATCCTAAAAATGAAATTGGACCTGTAATGTATGCAACTGTATGGAGAAAGATAGTTTAGGGTAAAAATTTTTTTTGCCTAGGGAAGAACACAAGGGAATAGGCATTGTATGAACTGTTACTTCACTAACCATTACACTTGACCCTGCACCTGCAATGTTGCTTGCATGGGGTACCTTTCTACTGATCTCTGGAGAAATCCTTGAGGAGCCTAATGTCTGGCCAGTTGCTGCTGTGTTAATGAGCTATAGTTTGCTGTTTCCTTGCAGCTAAGCTGCTGTTGGAGCATGTGTATGTCATTGGTTTGACTGTTATCAGGGACTCACATGTTTTTCCTTTGTATTCCTGTAATGCCTATGACAAACTGAGAACTGTTTGTAACAGGCCGCATTGATACATGCACACTATTCATCATTTGGTTCATTATGGGCTGTCCTCTAAATTCTATAGTAGTCTGTGTTAAGTGAGAATGATAGTGCTTGGGAATCATTTTTGCTATGTAGCTGTGATGTTATCATTGAAAGACTTGCATTCCTAATTTTCTGGCCCTTGTTGTTCAATGGTTGGATGGGGCTATCCACCAGATAAATCACTATCCAATGTTTTGGAAACAAATTGTGTTGTCCAGTGGATAGTGATTGGTTAGTGTTGTCCACCTTTTGAACTACTGGGACTCTTTATTGATGAAAATTAACAAAATGAACTTAGAGCAGTGAGCCACAACTAGCACCTTTCACACCTGTGGTGGTTATTGGGCATGGAGAGAAAACTGATTATACAGACAATACTTGTTATTTTAATGGGCTATTTGCATGACAAGGAAACATGAACGTTGAGGCTGTTGTTCCTTTTTAATGACTTGACGTTAAATCCTTGCATTAATTTATTGTTGTATAGATTGATTTCAAAAGGTGTTATACATATATGTTTTTGACTTTCTTAACTGTAATCTCAACCATTTTTAACCTTTCTGACTGACACTAAATAATCCGTTTCTAGATATGATACTGTTAACTACTTGAAATTTAACTTTCATTTTTGTTAGGTTTTGAACTGAATTAACCTTGTTAACATAAGTCAGATTTCTTCACTATGCATTGTAATACCTTTACTTGCTGTGTATTGATGAATATTTTATGTGAGCCTTCTTAATATTTGAAATGATTTTAAAATCTCAATTATGAAAACAAGTTCAGTTTATTTGTTTTTATGTTGTATAATGGTTGTAGCGGAATGTTTATTATATGTAAATTTAACTCATTCTTGCTCTATGCCGCAGCAGATAATCACAGTCGAACAAGAAGTGGAGAGTATAACCTAGTATTGGATCATTAAACTTGGCTGGAATCTGTTCAAGACTTCATTCTCCTCCTTTAACTAAAACTAACAGACTGACAATCTTATACTGATAGTTATAGAAGATAATGCTGCTACGATCTTTTAAAGCAGGATACAAGCTGCTATTTAAAGTAATGCTTTGTACAAAGTTTTCAAGTGTTAAGCTGTGGAACTCTTCCATTTTCACTGATTCAAATCTTGTGTCAATGCAGTTAAACTTTCTTTAAATCTTTTGAACTGTCAAGCTGTATTTCATTACTAAAATATTACTGCTTTAAATAACTTTGCAATGCATGACATGATCAATCTTGCACTAAATTCTCTTAATGTTTTGATCATTGTTAACACAGGTTTTCACCATATTTGGTGGCATTTATTTTGCAGCCTTTTATCATCTCTACTTTCATGTAGCTGACAGTGCATTGTTATCAGTGAACTCAATTTCCCCTTAATGATCATTGGTGTTTTTTATGTACAAATACACATAGATAATACTGATCAAGGCTCTTGTCTATAGCAGAAAATGGAAGCCTGGGGTTCCCTTTATATTTTGGCTTTAGCACGTAGACTGAACAAGTTGCAAGTTTGTTTCCTTTAGGTACCAGGGGCTCTGTCCTTTCCTTTTAGTGACAAAAGCCTTGTTGATCAAATCTTCAGTTACGATATCCTACTTGTTTAGCAGTTACATCCAACTTAGTCCCTGATTAAACATAATTTCCTGTGTTCCCATGTAAGTGAAAGTTCAATGTATGCTGATCATGGAGATGCTGTGTGGCAAACCACAGTCTGTTTCATGATAACTTTTTTTGTTTTGCACCCTTAGTATCCAAAAAGCTTTATGCCAACTGTCATGTTAAGTCACACTTCAAGCAATTTTCGAAGTGAACTTTATTTTTTGTGAGTATAGTCCAGGGAAATGGGTGAAAATCAAGTGTCTTGTAAGTGAATTTATTAAGTCTGTGAAACACAGTATGTAAAAATTATATTGAATTAAAAGAATAAAGTAATACGTTTTTTTGTTTCAGTAGATGATATTTTTGTTTTCAGTTTGGCCGCTAAATACAACTTTCACCAATAAATATAATGTTCGAGCAATAGCCTGTTTCAGAAGCTTGCTGTGAAAAGCAAAGCTCATTCCACCTTTGGCACAAAGTTTGCACAAAGTTGTGACATTAGCTTATAATATTGTAGTATAACAGTATTTGCCACCTTGTTCCCTGGGAGGATGCTGTCCATCACAACTGCCTCCCACCTCCAACCTTGTATTTTCTGATGCCTATTATTTTGTGCATCTGTCTAGGGTAGTGAGAAGATTCGTATCACCACTGTGCTCTAGCAGAGCTTAGTGGCCCCTGGTGACTTCCTTTTTGCCTTTGTGGTGAAGAAATCACAGGGTACTTGGTTAATGTTTGCTGGATATGTGCTGCTGGCCTCTCAGAGCCCCCCACTCCATTTTAGTCACTTTTTGGAAAATGTAATTTTTGTGATCCCAACTTAGTCACTTTCTATTTATTCATCTACCTTGTCAATCCTTTAAAAAGGTCATCCAAAAATTATCTTCGATGGTTGATAACAATCCAGTAGAAAAGTAAATGCTGTAGTATTGATGTTTCGGTGGACTTTGTCCTGGGCCTGTGGTTTTGTGCCATTGAGTAACTGGTTATTATTTAAGTTGTGTTTTCAAGAATGGAATGTAATGCGGTCAATACCAGCTTATTGTTAAACTTAATAAACAACTTTCTGATCTTTTTAACTGGGAGTCTTCCCATTTTGAATACCTACTTACCCCGAAAATATGCGACCCCATTCTATAACTCTATACACCGTATTCACTTCAGGGCGGAAAAACGTAATGAGCATGCGTGAACTTTTTTACCCAGATCCCCTGGCCGGGTTTGAAAAAATGGCGGGATTTCAAATATTTTCTTGCCTGAAAATAAAATGTTTCCACTCATAACCTGGAAAGAACAGGCAATTTGTCTTCAAAAGTTGCAAGCTGTGGTTATAACCTTGTCGTTACTTAATTTTCCCGAAGAATACCTCATAGTAAAACGGACTTTAACGACATTAATTTCCCTGCGTTGTACTTTAAATGTGCATGCGTAGGTCGGATTTTTTTCAAGATGCATTCACAAAATGTGTTCATATAAGGAAGTTCCTGGATATATAAGGTCCGGAGCTCCACTGTGGACACAAAAACAACATATCTTTGGACAGTGATTTGCCCAAAAAAATTAACCCTTGCCCACAATGTGTTTGAAGTCACTGAACTTTGTCGCACTCGAGCTGATATTTTAAAACCCTCGCTCGATCGGACACTCGTAGTTTCGCAGATCACTAAAATATAAACAAAATCCTCAATGTAGAAGTTATTGCGTTGATATGTGGGCAGAAAAAAGGTCAATCTTAATCTAATAAAATCTTCCCAAAAATCGGTTTCAAAGCAACTATAGTTTTTTAAACTTGCTCGTTTCGCGCAGATATATAAATTTTGCTTTGTGTTGTCAAGTTGAACACGCATAACATTTGTCAAAAACTACGCTCAAGTAGGATTTCGTTCAAACAAAGTTAAAGTTACATTATTTCAAAAACTTGCTGACAATGAAGAAATGAATTTTCCGTACGAAAACAACCACCTAAAGATCTTAAAAGCAAAAGATCAGTTGCAACTTGGCAGCCAAGCCATGATTCACCATTTAGCTATTTTCAAAAAGCTTAACTGGTCCATACGAGGGTCTTCGTTTAAGCAAATTAAACACAGCCGATCATTAGAAAATACAGAAAATTGCACATAAGGGTTTGTTTTGCTCGCCTCAGTCAAATCCAGCTGCAGCAATTGTTTACGGGAAAAGAGTAAATTGTTTTGAAGTCACTGCCGGCAGTTGTCGTTCTCTACTTCACAGCGAGTGAAAAGGACAATTTGCGTACAGAAAGTTATTCTTATAAAGAACAGAAACCTTCACAGTGTGCTGGAAAACAAAACTGTGTAATGAAAAATGAAAAAAAAAAAAACTCTGACTATTATTACTTGAGCAACAGAAAAATGATCTTGAGTAAGCTTGCTGGCTCGACCACTATTTCCGAGAAAGTTTAATAAGCGCACAAGTTTGTTCACTCTGATGCGTTATAACAGCAATATGGTTCTTTGACTGAAGACAAAGATAAAGCTGGTTCTGCAAAGGTAATAAATCTGGGCATGTAAAAAAAGTAATCGTAACTACTAATAACAGAATAGAAGCGGGTTTTAATTCAACCCGGCGAAATCAACGCATAAATTAATCGGATGCACAATCAGAAAAAATACTCGCCTCTTTAGAAATGTTCAAAACCTTTTATTCCACCTCAGATTGACAGATGATCCGTTTTTCCTTTAACATTGGTTGTTCTGAATCCAAAGTAATTTTCAAGCGACGAAAAAGAAGCAAACATATCAAATAAAAATTATTTACAGGGAGCAAACGTTCGCGCCTCGTGCATTTCACTCAGAACTCCAGCAACAAACAAGCACTGTGAACGCACAGAAAAACCCGCCTTGAGCCTGCGATAAGAGATGCGCAGAAGCTTGCGCAGAACGTTTTTCCGCCCTGAACGTATTCACAAATGGCGGACACGCGGGAAAAAACTGGTGCCTAGTCATGAAAGCGAGGCGTTGGAGGATAAACAAAAATTGCAAATGAGGACTTTCAGTGAACTTGCAGAGTGTTTAGCACGGATTCCACCTAAAATAACTTTCTACGGACTTCTTTATAAATACAATTACGTGGGATGTCTTCTGCTTTTAATGTTTAGTAGCGATTTGCTGTTTGCAATCAAAAGGGACGCGTATATCTTCAAGGAAACAGAATGATTTTGTAGGCTTCCGAAGCATCAGAAGCTTGACAAGTGGACGATGGCTGGAGAAAAGCGGCAAACATGTTGACCCAAACTTCACTTTGAAACCGAGTACGAAAGCCAGCTCACTGCAATTCGGTGAAACAGAAATATAAACAAATCTTGGTGGCAAGAAAAAAGGAAATAAGCGACAGATGTATGGCCTACTTGCAACTGTTAACGCAAGAGACGTCTGCCGTTGAACAAAACAGTTCAAGTCGAGATGGAAAAAAGGAAGACAGGAAACAAGAGGTGACTGAGGTTTCGATGAAGTTATGTTTGGTTTTTGTTTGCCAGGACGTTATTCTCTGGTCTTTATCAATGAAGAACATCAATTAGACAGCGGGGTTGACCTTTTTTTTAAGCGGTTTTTCGGTAATTTATTTTTAATGTGCGGAAGCGATCGAGAGGAGTACGCTCAAAATTTCAACTTGTTACTCGGCAGACTCGGTAAGCCGGCCACATATCATTTCAGCGAGTAATTTCGTATTTCTTACCTTTAGCTGTTAAGAGTTTTAACTTTATGTTTCATAATATTTTAAAGTTGAAGAATACATAAATAAATAAAATGATGGTCTTCTTAAACTGATCCAGACTCGAATTCAATTATTCGAAACAGAAGCTTGCCGTGTTCAGTCCTGACAAAAACATTGCCTTAAAATTTTAACCTAGTAAAATGTAAGCTTTATACCACTTTTTTACCAAGAGCTCTCTGAGATAATGCCCTAAAAGAAACCAGGCAAATAGCAAGCCATAAGATTCACACACTACAGCTTCTAATTTTGATAAAATTATTTTTAATTGTTTCGCAATGACAAAGAAATCATGAGATGTTTGCTAAGCTCTGCCAACGCACCTCTAACAATTCCCTCCAAAGCGACGGAATTAATCTAATCCAATACAGAATTGTAGTGATCTGGCTTTCGTATTCGGTTTCAGTGTGAAGTTGGGGCCAACATGTTTGCCGCTTTTCTCCAGCGATCGCCTACTCTTCGAGCTTCTGATCGATGCTTCGGAAACCTACAAAATCATCCTGTTTCCCGAAGATATACGCGTCCCTTTTGATTGCAAACAGCAAATAGCTACTAAACATTAAAAGCAGAAGACATCCCACGTAATTGTATTTAAAAAGAAGTCCGTAAAAAGTTATTTTAGGTGGAATCCGTGCTAAACACTCTGCAAGTTCACTGAAAGTCTTCATTTGCAATTTTTTGTTATCCTCCAACGCCTCGCTTTCATGACTAGGCACCAGTTTTTTCCCGCGTGTCCGCCATTTGTGAATACGGTGTATTGAAAATGCGACCCCATTATAGTCTCTTCACTCTTGAAAATGTGACCTCATCTGGTGGCACATCCGCACTAGCCTCTTGTAAGGGAGTAGCCCCTTCCCCCCTGGGGTTTTGGGCTCTTTGAAAATTTTTTTAGAGCATAGCTCCGTGTATGACAGCTTATATAGTAATGAATATCAGGCATCAGCAAGTTCTTCAAAAGGTGGATGAATCTCTACACAGTGGCATAACACAGTTGAGGTTGTTTTTTGACTTGTCCAGTGGATGGTATTAGAGACCTTTAGATTCAACAATGAGGTTGATTATGAGGACTTGGTAAATTGAATTTTTAAGTTTTTTTTGTTTATTCTAAAATAGTTGACACCCTGGAAAGTTTATTGTAGTTATTTTCACCAGAAAAGTTAGCACTTAATTGGACAGTTTAATAGGACAGTACATGTCATGCCTAAGTAACTGGACAGTACACGCCATCACGCGTGTGCTTAAATGGCTTTTTTTTTTACTGCTAGCAAAACAAAATTTCAAATTTCTTGTGTTTTGAGAAACAAATGACACAAATTTTGTTAAAGTTATGATTAATTGGTAACAGAACTTCGTGTAGTCCAATTAGGTATGTAATCATACCTGGATTAAACAAATCGGACTCCCGCTACGCGGTCGTCCGATTTTGTTAATCACTTGTATGATTACAGACCCAATTGGACTCCACTCAGTCCTGTTACCATTACAAATTACACACATTAAATTGTGAAAGGTTGTACAAGTCTATAAGTGACCAAAAACTTGATGTTTGGAGTAAAATAGTAATTTTACAATAATATTATACAATTTGTCATCTACTTTGATGGATAAATTATGCTACAAACTGCCACTGTTTTTTAGCTGATACTCTGACCAATAATGTTGTGTAACAAAAAATTATGCGCAATCATTGATAATGGTGTAGTGAAGTATAACTTGTTGGTTGTCACTAGCCTGTGAACATGCAGGCTGTCTCGTGGAGTATGGGATGAGGAGTATAAAGCTAGAAAGCAGGAGCAGAAAGGAAGGGAGGTGGACCATGTGAGATCTTGACTGCTGATAAGGGAACATTGTGACACAAAACTTATTCAAAAAGAATTTATTGCATAGTATGATGTTATTGAAAGTGCCTTGTGTACTTTTAGCTGCATAGTATATTGGACATTCAGTGGGGATTGAAAACTGGGCCGAGCCACCTTAAAAGAAATTGTTCCATAACCAACAAATACTAGCAGCAACTGACAGATTGAGAGGCTGAACTGGGTGCTTTATAATTATTTCTCACATTTATTTCTCACGCAAATGTGTTGTGGTTCAGTTTTATCCTTGGTTTAAATGTTATTTTCATTGTTTAAAAGTCGTTATCATTTTACCAAACCCAAAAACAATAGGAAGATTAGATTTAAACCAAGGATAAATTTGAACCACTACATTAGCATTTCATTAGTTATCTTGTCTTTGTTTTTCTTTTTCCATAGCGTCGTTGGCGCAGGATATACATATGCTTCATCATGTAAGATCCTCCTGAAAAATAAAAAAAACAAAACCAAAAAAAAATGTACATAATGGGGTGTAAAATTATTTGCAAAGACGCAAACTCGACATAAGTGAAAAATTTAACTAATGGTTATGTTTTTTGCCTCCATCAGGCATAATTGTGACGAAGTGAAACAAGTAAAATGAATTAAAAAATGCAAAAGAGATCTTTAAAAAATGCTGAAGGGAACCTACTGGTATGTTTCCTACATGCATGGTCTGTTTGGGTCATATGCAAGAAATTTGTAAATGTTGTATTAAAGCATTACAATCACAAGGGGAAATTATTTCACTTTATCATTATTGAACTAAAGATGTTTTGTTTTGGCAGTAATTGGCGTTACTGTCTTATGTTCACTTAGATTCCTTCTAGAAAATATTTGGAATTAATTAATATGAATTATTCTGATATTTGAAAAATCAAGACTGAGTATAACATAATTTACAGTGTTTGACTGGGAAAGAATAGTTCTATTGGTTTTGGAATAGGTGGTGGTGGCTAGGAGGGTGCATTCCACCTTATGAGGCTTCGTACAGGATGCTTTACTGAAGGCTTTTTTAGTCCTTATCCCCCTAACCTGTTTATGCATCAGTCAATTCCAGCTGTGCCCAGCCCAACCCCCCCCCCCCTTGTTTTTTTTCCAGTAAAATCCTCTGCATAGTTACATTCAGATAGGAATTCGAAATTGCGTGTGTGTTAAAAGTTCTGTGGTAGTCCTGGGGTTGGCAAATGCCTGACCCCGCGCAGAGCAAAATTTTGCTGGGTGCAGCTGGAATTGACTGATGCATTATATATTATATATCTTTGGCAGGGCTGTCACTAAGATTTCAAGTTGCTGAGTAAATACAACAAGTAGGCGGGGAATCAAACAGCTAGGGATTTCTTTTAATTCTATTTTCTTCTATTTTCCTTTGACAGTTTGTTTTCCTGCACCAGCAGAAAAATGCCACATTTTGTAGTCTTCTTTAAGGCAGACACAAGAAAACTTAATATTTCAAACATTTCCATTCTACAAATGGTTTTAGAGAAATCTGAAAAATTATGGTTTCTGTTCTGAAAAAGTCCAGTTCTGAATCAAGCAAGATAATAGTCATCTTGGTGAAAGAATGTTTAACCAGAAATTGATAAATTCTGTCTCTGACAAAGAATGATTGTGCTCATGCAACTAACCTGCAACTAGAAACACAAGGTACACCATGAGGAACCATGAAAAACTGAAACCAAAGTTAAGCACATTGGGCAGGTTGACAGAAAACCTCTCAGATTTATCCAGCAAAGGAATTGCCTGCCATATCAGAGTACCTGTTCAGTTGTAAAAGAAATTCAGTTGGATCTTAGTAATGCCAATGGTGATATTTAATAGTACAACCACACCTTACCACCAGCCCGGTTGTAATACACAACCACACTTTTTGAGCCAAACAGCAACCCTTATCCCCTGGAAATTATGCCATCCCCATTCGAGTCTAGAGGAGCCATTTCTGGATCACTATCAGGCCAAATAAACCCTCAATTAGCCAAAATGTTGTTTTGATGTTTAGCACTTCCCTGGCTTTTCTTATATTACTTTATGGCCTCAGTGAAGTTCAAGCATGCATGTGCAGAAGGCAAATTTCAAAATAACATGCAAAACTGGTGTACTGAAGGGTAGCCTGCATATCAAGCGTTTCCGGCGGGTTCGTCGAGAAAGTTGAGACGAGAGCAAAAAAAAGAAATGAGGGGGGAGGGGGAAGGGAGCGAAGGAACCCTCCATTTTTTTTTTGCTCCCGCTCTAATTTTCGCGCTGTAACTCGACTGGAAACGCCTGCTATGCAGGCTAAGTGAAGGGCAAGGGAAAGCGCACCTAATTATTTTCCTCTAGAGGAAAATAATTAGGTGCGCAAGCAGTACATGAGTGAAAGGTATATGGGGGAGGAAGGAATGAAACGCCTGCATGCAAGCTAAAAATGATTCTACTGTTTTAGCCACTCAGCTCCACATCTGACCCGTCTTCAAAATCTGCTAATCTGAGTTATCTGTGTGCAATGCCTAGTGGTCAAATAATGTCCAATCAAAATGTTTAGTTCTTTCCCATGAAAATCATGGAATGCGAACCACATCTTCTATTGCTATTGAAGGAGGTGACAGTGGACAACTGGTAGACAATTAACAGTAAGATTGCATGGCAACATCCAAGCTCATTTTAAGACAATGTTTAATCCCATATGAAGTGTTAATAAGCCTTACCTTCAAATAAAATGCCCAGTGGATACAAAGGAATCCACATTGTATATCGAAGCCAGATCAGTGGTTCTATTTTGATGCCAAGGACTTGAGAGGTATAAAATGGGTACCTGTGAAACAACACGCAAACACTAATTCTTCTGAGGAAAATCTTTATGTAATAATATAATTCAGGTTCATGTAAGTTGCCCTCTCAAGGTACCTACATCAACATGCAAAAGTTATCATTGTGCAATATCAAAGCTACAAGCAAGTAAAATTCTAAAAGCAGTGACTTTCCTGAGTGTATAGCAAAGCAACAAAAATAACATAGTATAGAATTGAGGAATGAGAAACTAATAAATTATACCAGTAATTTATCAGCCTGAGCATGAGGCTTTTCTAAGAAGAAAGGGAAGGAAGGAAAGGAAAAAAAGCCTGACACAAACTGCCTTTTATTGGAATTTTTCACCCCTTCACAGCACGATTGATCTGTACCATAAATTTATCAATATTAATGAAAACATGCCAAAAGTAGCAGGCTGTATTTCTGATGAAAACTAAAACAGTTTGAGGCAAACATTATATTTTATAGACAAACACATTTGTGTTTCTGACAACCGCATTCTTTAGGATTGTTGTCCAAAAACATTACTGAATTATACAATTTTTCATAAGTTTCTCTAAGGGATTGGAATGACTTTCAAATTTCAACATGGTCATCTCTAAAGATGAGTTGCTCAAAGTAAAATCCAATGAAAGAACTTAAGAGCACCTTTTAGAGCTTTTTTTTGAACTCTTTGCCGCCCGTAAAAACAAACTACATTGTAGCATGCACTGTAGGCCAGTGGTTTCCTGTTCTTGCGGGCATATAAATTATATACACTGAACAGTACCCACAGCACAACACAAAAGAAAAAGAGCAATGGTTTCTGCAACAACATGAAACACCCTCACTATGTGATAAAAATGTTGTCACAAAAAAATAATATAATGATTGTAACAACATACATACTGAAAATATCAAATTGTGCTTGCAGTAGTCCAAGTTGCATTAAATGTCCAAATATTATTAATTAAATGCCATATTGTTGCCTGCATTTTGGGTACCTGATGACTTCAATAAGAGACCACACAAAGAACAGACCAAATACTGTAGCCTGCTTGTGAAGCTCCTCATTTGGTACAACAACCAAAAAAAGAACCAAGTTTCTACCAAATACCTGCAAATTAAAATGCATGCAATAATTTACATTAGCAAGAATTTAAGACGGAATCCACAAGGACAGTGAGTAATTTTGATTTTCAGTGGACAAAAATCTTGTACCAGAATAATTTTTAAAGCATATTTTATTCTTTTTTACATTTTTCAAGGGCTAAAGATGTAATAAATCATCTGTAGTGACACCAAAACAAATTTCTCATCGAAGCCCGAGAAAGTGAATGTCAAATTTCACAGAAATATTACATCTTACACATGAAATTTTCAGAATTTTAACTCTGTAATCACAATTCTTGTGAAATTTGACATTCATTTTCTTGGGCTTCCATGAGAAATTTTCTTTGGTGTTACTGCAGATGATTTATTACATGTTAAGCCCTTGAAAAATATAAAAAAAGAATGCAATATTCTTTAAATTATTCTGGTACAAGGTTTTTGTGCACTGAAAATTAAAATTACTCAATTTCCTGGTGGATTTTTTCTTAACAAAGTTATGTTTTGTTAAAAATTTTTGGTTGATGACACCTTAAGTAACATAAGTTGATTTTTTTAAACTAACAAAATAAATAGATAAACAAATGTATAAGGAAAAATAAATGACCAATTATGATGATAAATAGAGAATATTACATGGCCGTGCGGAGATACGAAATTTCTCTTCGAGTGTTGAAAAATATTTCATGAGTGAGCGCAGCGAACGAGTGAAATATTTTTTCAACACTCGAAGAGAAATTTCGTATCTCCAAGCGGCCATGTAATGTTCTATTTATTATATAAACACCAATGAACTACCAAACCATTTCACTTTAATAGTTTTTTGGTGTGAAAGGCGCAATTTATTATGAAGCCATAGCAAAGGTGATATTTTCACATGTGTAGATAACATGTTATTTTCACATGTGAAGATATCAATTTTTCGCGCGAAAGCTCACCTGGTATTTCATTGGTGTTTATATAATAAAACGGGTAACTAAACAAATAGTTGAAATAGCTGTGATAAAATAAAACAATAATTCTAAAGTTTTACCTGATCACATGATTTCAAACTCCCTACTACCACCTCCCTACTACCAATGAACAAAGATCAAAGACAAATGCAATATTAAACCTTATGTAATAATGAATACTTCAACACTGATATATAGCAAAGATCAGGTGGTCTTTTTGGGGTGTTTTTTGGTTGTGTTTTGTAAAGTAAGAGATACAGTCTTGCAAAGGCTGAACCAAGGTCAAGTGTGAAAACAATGGGGGAAGAGGTGAGGGAAACAAAAAAACAGAAAGAATTTTTTACCTTGCCCCCACTCAGGCATCCCCCATTGTTTTCTCATGTGACCTCAGTTTTCACTCAGCTGTATCTCTTGTTTTACAAATGCAAAAGAAAAAAAAAACACAAAAAACCAGCCTGCTATACAGTGTGGTAAGCAGTGAATTATTGAAAGCTCTCAAAATAAAGTACTGTGGTTCATAAACGATGCTACTGTATTCATACATTTGGCTTGCTTATTTGATAGTGCTCTAAATTAGAGAGAAAGGTTTGTTAGGGCCATAAAAAATGGCTTTAAATCTTTCTGTCATAACTTATAGTCTCAGGGTGAGAGGTTGGACTAGCTGGGTGATGTGTGATTTACCTGACGTACGTCAATATAATATATTTGCACTATTGTTTCATTCTATTGTGTGAAGTTTATTATGTTACTGTGTAAGGGCTAGGGATCATTGTTGTATTATTTGTGACATAACTCAAGACTGACTATTCACTTGGTATATGGTCAGCCAGTGGACTATTCTCTGCCTCCTTTAAAAATATTGTTTTATTGAAACTTAATGGCTTGAATATGACTGTGAGGAAATTAGTTGGCTTACAGCAAATAACTGTCAATGATGTTTGACCTTTGCTTGCCAATTACAAGGTTGGGATGTGTTCTATACATGATTAAAATAATACAGTCAATACTAAAGTTCTTTATAATTATTACTTTACTTACCATGCCATATGGATCAAGTACAGATTAGACATGAGTTTAATAACTAACTTTTGATTGTCACGATACATACCTGCATAAATGGAGCCATTACTCCTGTTTTTACAATGCCTATTAAAGGATGAACAACTTCCAAGAATGCAGCCAGCTGACATGAGGCTAATACATCACTAACTGCATCATAAGCTACTGGGAAGGCACCTAATAATAAATTTAAAAGAAAAAAAAAGAAATGGAAAAGCAGCTGTTAAAATGATCAAAGCAGACAGCAGTAGAAATCAGTGATGAATCAATCAGAGATCAAGTCAAGACAACAAGTAGTAAACAATTTAATGAAATTTTATAGGTAAGCATTTTATATGTAAACATTTTGTTTTGTTTTGTGTAATTATCATAAAAAACAAGCACGAATTTATGTCTGAGCACCCAGAAGCTCCGGCAGTTGGCAAAAATTGCTGTATAGTCACCACACTGAGAAACATCGACTACTCACACAAAATATTTCTTTTTTAAAAGGCTAATAAATTGGTGGTAATTGTTTCTTAACACTTTTTTCAATAAAAACAAAAATGAAATATGATGGTGCAACCCCCATGGCCATACATAACCCCAGACTCTAGGTGTGGGTAAGTTGCATGAAAGGCTTTCCACTACTTTGAACTATTGCCACACAGTTTAATTTTTTCTCCCTTTACTCTACATTTTCTGGAGAACAAACTGGCTGTAGAGAGATGGCCACTAGACTAGTAGAGGTTTGACCATATAAACATAACAATTTATTTTACTTTGCAAAAATATTCTAACTTAACTTGCTTCAGTCTTTACAGTGATAGTGGTCACTACAAATAGTAAACAGTACGTAAATCATTCAGTAATTCTTTTTCCAGTACCTGTTCCAAGAAACACTAATCTTGATAAAAGAACTGAGGTGATGTAAATATACAATCCTGCTTGCAACAGGTTGTACAAAACAAGGTAGAATGTTCGAATGAATCTGAAAACTAAGATAGCAATCTTATCAGTAAACGAAATATTTTAAAACAAGCGTTTTAATACTTTGCCCTATAGCTCCTGACGATATGAGCTGAGAGATTGACATGACGTAGTGTAAGTGAATTAATACCTGTATTCAAGACTTAAGTTTTTTTGTGTAATAACTTTGCAAGTGTATATAAAATGTACATGCACCTTCTTGTTTTGTTTTCTCAATCTCATTATCCAGATCTGCTTCCATTGCTTTACTTTGAGCCAGTAAATCCTGAAAGAGAATGAAACTTGTGAGTACCGTCAAGCTTTTCTTTTTGTTGCTCATTTAGTTTTATGAGCTTTATGATCAAGAGATTAAAATTAATCTTAAACTCTACAAATCAACTCATTAGTGAGGCCGACATGATTCGACTGGGAGAATTCAGTAAAACAATTTAAAGAACTAAGTTACAAACAAGAAATTGAGATTTATGGACAATTACATGGAATTTCCTTACCTCTAGTTTGGCTTTCTGTTCTTCTTCCTCCTTTTCACTTTCTGAAGCATCTTCACTTTGCCATCGATCAAAGTTCACTTTTAACCATGCTGGTTTCTGCTCATCCACAATTAACCGAGGCCAAAACTCTTAAAAAGCACAAAAATCAATCAATCAAAAACTTTATTAACATGTCAATGTAGCTAGCCTACAGTAGCTAGCTCTACTAATTGGGGACGCTTGATAATAAGAAAACCTATTAACTAATAAATGATCAAAAAGCCTACTAACGATTCGGTACTAAAAGCCTAGTTAAAAGACCTAAAAAACTAACTAAAATAGAAAGCCAGTCTGGAAAATTTCATTCTGTTATGAGTTACAATGAATGCAGTTTGTGCAATTTATCATCTTCTACCATCGCACTTAAATCACATTTCCAAATAAGATGTTTAGAACCCTTCAATGATGTTATTAGGGTCCTAATTTTGCCCATGCCAGTAGCTAGTCTATTCCACAACTTATAGTCCCAAATAAGTGAGCAGGTGTTTTCCATATTTCTTGGTCTTAAATATGGGGATGACGAACTCTGCTACTCTCAGGTTTTAAGGTGTACAATGCATATAAAAGAGCTTGGATATTTTCATGAGACATAGTTAATTGTGTTTAACCTTATACATGAGGATAGCAATAACTAGCAATCTTCTATTCTGTAAGAAAAAAGAAAAGAAAGAAAGGCCTCCCAAAAGGGAATTCCTAACTTCTGAAAATGTGAACTGTTAGTTTATAAGCTGCTTACCATGCTGGCCTGCCTGCTTTGCAATGGAAAACTCTACATAACGGTCCAGGACTTTGTGGTTACTTGCCTAGCACAGTATATTATCATAAATGAATATTAATACAAGTCAGGAAATGATAGAGACTATTCCATAAGTTCTAAAATTGGGTAAATTCTTCCAGTTTATTACTAAATTGAATTAATTAGATACTTTATGTATATTGCAAAAAAATAGATCAGCTGAGTATGAAAATGTAGCTGGTATAAACCTATGTGCAGCAATAAAATATTTCAAGATTAAAAAGAATAGTACATGGTAAAAAAGTGGAAAGACTAATATTTACAATATATAAAATTAAAGATGTTAAAATAACAAATTTATCTAAAATCTACATTTTTTGCTATGTTTTGACTAGTTCTGGCAAATACGCAAATGCCTTTGCTTTGAAAGATCCTATGTAATTTAGGCCATCAGCCCATAATTCATTGGGTAACTCAATTGTTCCAATCCTTTGCTCCTGTGAATTAAGAGTAGACTGGCCAAAAGTGGATTTTATTTTAGGCAGACGAATTATTTCTCGTCTATTAGACTAAGGAATAATATTATATATTTTTTATTCATGATATTTATACATCTCTTACTATCACCAGCAGACAACTAACAGCATACTATTTGCAACACTGAATAGTCTCTTTGAATTCACACTACCTTAATAAAAAATGGAGATATGGGGCCATGCTTGAGTGAGTTGGAATTGCAAAAGGACAGGGTAAGGAAGGGAGGGGAAAGAGAAATGTGGCAGTGTAAGGAGGCAAATGTGAAAGGGAGAGACGTCAATTCACGGCTGCTCAAAATGTGTGTAAAGTTTATACCATGGGTGCTTATTAGATAATACTGGTAGGTGTGATTCAAAAGAGAGGCATTCATTTAACTTTTACAACATTCACTTACAACTACTACATTTTGGTTCCTTGCAAGGTCAGGGTTGAAAGCTTGAGTTTAGAGAGGCTTATAAATTTGACAGAATTCGTGTCATACATGGATTGCCTAGGGCAGTGGAAGCTTGGGTTACTTATAATATGTAAGGTTGGTGTCTGCCAGTTCCCTAGCAACAAACCAAACAACAAACAAGACCATGCCAATAAACTTATTTGGCCCTTTCCCTGAGGTATGCCAGGTTTTATGTTTCCACTAGTCACTTTGTAACTTTTTTTTGCCATATATTTTGAATTCCACCCATGTAAGAAAATATACGTTTGTTTTTCAAACAGTGGGTTGACATGAAGTCAGTTTTCTCAAATAGGATACTTTTGTTCTCATTGATTAGGTAAATGGCTTTTTTCTGCCAAATGGTAAAACTTATGCTTTCAATTCTGGGTTAGAGATCCTGCAAAGCCACATAATTTTTCCTTTTCTTTTCAATTCGTTTTATGGCTGCTATTCCCTCTTAGTTTCTTACTGTTAGCCCCTTTTCCAGGTTTTACAAGGTTCTGTAAGATACATAGTTCTGGTAATAATCTTGAAGAAAATTCAAAACAGGAATTACATGTCTGAGTGTAATAGCTGAGCATAGTCTTTAGTGTCAGAGTCAATGTCCAGATGGTCATCAGTCAAGAGATGTTTTTATTAACCTAAACAATCTCTGAATCAATGGTCAGCTGTGCTGAAGTTTTAGTCCCCCCTCTATTTTTCCTTGCTTGTTTTACTTTGCACTGCTCCCAACTATCTGAACATCTGGAACAGGCTAAGGGGGCAATACAAATATTAGACATAAGAATTTTAGAGGTATAGAATAGTAAATTTGAGACTTTGCAAGACTGCACGATGCCTTTTCAAAATTCAGGACTGAGATTTAAAAGAACTCGAGACTCCAAGATGCAGAATCACCCAAAAACAAGACTTTGAGACCTATCACAAGCACTTCCAAGATTTAGAGATCTGGCAAAAATTTTCCTAGACCCACGTTTTTCAAGGAACCAATCTATATCCCTTATTTTTTTAAAACCAAATTGAAATTTCGAGGGATGTCGATTTGATATTGGGCAGTTATTATGGAAATATGGGCATTTATTTAAACATTTATGGTAATTAAGGAACTAGATGGAAATCCAGGTGGAGACCAATATTATTTAACAAGTTTCCACTGAAAAGGTGTCAGTCTTAAAAAGTGTCAGTTGTTCATTTTATTGTTTAAATTAACAAAACATTGTACTCAGTGAAATAAGGTATACCGTGATATCGACAGGTTTGTAAAAATTGATGTCTACATGGTACTGTTGCTCTCCTCTTGCACCGTGTCCAAAACCTGCAAAAAATTATGACAACAAAATGAATTGGACTGAAATTAAATGCAACCGGTCGTTATTTGGTTATAGTTATAGACTAGTCTACTTTTTAATATACAGTTAAATTCAGATTTAGGAAAAATCATGTCGCTTAAGTGATAAAACAGAATAACGTAAATTAAAAAAGTCCAAGTAACGTAATTGTTATGAGAATACCTTGAAACACCAGACGAGTACTTGTCAACTCAACAGCAGGGTACTATTAAATAACATAAAAAACAAACCAAAAGGTCACAATCAGAACAAAAATACAACGTTTTATTTCTCCATGCAGCAAACCTGAACATCTGTAAGCTCTAGCGTTAAAAACAGTCTTTCTTTGCTTTGAGCCCATCGAACCATTGGTTTGAATACCGCCGCCATTTTGAATACTCCACTCCCTGTTACATGCAGTATTATTGCCCGAGGGGATGTGTGCTGACCAACAGGGTGGTTTTCGCGGGCTCCGCGTCTGTAGAGAGGGAGGTCGGACGCCAAAAGGTCCGGGGACTGCAAAACGGAGCAAAACTCAGTAGATATCAACATTATTCACTGTCATGGTTCGAACTATTACTACTCAATCACCTAAGGATAAAAGAAAGTCGTCTACACCACACAAACGCAGTAAACCTTCCTCTGAAGTAATTTATAGTAGTCCGAAAAGACCTGGAGCGAGAGCATCCACTTCGACTCAGAGTGATGCGCACGCGAAAAGTAAGTGGTTTATCTGTTAAATATTGTACTAATATATTGAGTCAATCAAGTGCGCTCTACACATAAATGCTACTTTCAAAAAAACCGACCTCCAGTTACTGTGATAAAAATCTCCTAAGTTAATACAATTAATATATTGTACTCTTTGGACCTGCGATCGATAATTTTGAGCAAAACGATTTGAGTCTGTTGCGTATTTTATACTTTTATCTGAATTTTTTTTTATGATAATGTAAGTTGAGCCTAAACGTTCTTTATCACTCATTCTGAAGTCATAACTTTATACATTGAACGTTTACAAACTTGAGTCACCTAGTCTATTGGTTTTGGCGGGAAGTCCCTTGTTTTCCTATAGGTACTTGTGTCATAGCAGTAATATTTTTGCTTATCATTATTTTTTTCTGTTACTTAAACATTTGATTTTTTTTCCATGAATTTGAAAAAAAAACTTATACAGTATAAGTAAACAGCAGCTTATGATCACATTACAACTTCATGCCGATATATGTAACTTGTGTGTGCCCCAAATTTTGGGGTTATCAAGTATTCATATATTCAGGCTATTGTTCTTGTCATTGTCGATTACCTTCCAAAGAAACCACAAGTGCAATTTCTTTGAGCTAGGTGTGATATCTTTCTTTTGTTTCAAATTTTGTTAATCCCCATTGTTACTTGATGAGTATTAAATTTCTCCATTAAATACTCGGACTTGCCTGTTGAATTTGCGGCATTTGTGGGAATGCTCACAGGTCTTAGAAAGCGAGGCGGAAAGTCTGGTTGCGTTAACATATTTCGGTCATGCACCCTATTACAAAGTAAACAAGCCTGATAAATTTGATTCTTGATTCTTTCAAAGACTCAAATCAGTGTTTTCAATTTTACAGTAAAGTGGTTTACTTGTTTAAGTGGCTTGTGCGATCATCTCAGTCTCGTGTAAGCAGAACACATGACAATAGAAAGATGCAGGTTGAGTTTGATCGTCCGGGTGAAGCTAGTCCTGAATAGGACTGTTGTTGTTGACAGTGACTAATGTTTTGACAACCTGTGCGGTAGTCATCTTCAGAGTCAAAGTGAGTTGTATCACGTCAGTTGACGGTATTATGCTCTGGTTATTGATCTGATTGGTCAATTACGTTGTGATGTTATTGGTCGTCTGTCAGTTAAGCTGTGATGTTATTGGCTATGAAGACTCGTAATCAGTAAGTGCGTTTCGATCTGTCTGTTGTCACAGTTAAACAGTTGTCTATTGTTAGTTAAATTGTCTTTTCTCCAGTCGTTCTCTTGTAGTTAGTTTTGCTTGATCTTGTCAATAAGTCGTTTGTACGGCGCTGGTAACTGTTGGCTAGGATTCAGTGGCGTTTGTTCTAAGTTAGTAAACCAGCTTTTTAAAGTAAGACGTTAATAGTAGTCTGTAGAATACGTTATACATGTCGCAGAATTGCACACTATAAACAGTTACACGGTACAGCTATGGGCTTTCCAGTTTCTGTTGTTGTAGCAGAAATTGTCATGCAAAAAATGGAGTAACAAGCTGTAGCCACCTACACACGACCTGTACCTCTTTGGTTACGTTACGTTGACAACTCATTCACTGCCGTACACAAAGACTGAATCGACGATTTTCACGAACACCTTAACAGACAGAACGCGGACATACAGTTCACCAAGGAGATCGAATAAAATGATAAGATATCTTTTCTAGACTGCTTGGTCACTTGCGACAACAACAAACTAAAAACAACTATTTACAGGAAACTGACACATACCAACCGATTATTAGACCAGTCTTCGTACAATCCGACCTCTCACAAGGCTACTACTATCCGGACTCTGACTAGACGAGCACAACTAGTTTGCGACTCACCTGGCAGCCTACAAGATGAGACTGATTATCTTAACAACGTTTTCAGAAAGAACAATTACAACACAGACTTTGTTAAACAGAACACTCACAGTAACACTGATTCCAACACTCAGACCAACGTCAACTCTGGTCCTGTTACGACAGCGATTATACCGTACATCAGAGGCACATCTGAGACTATTGCACGTATATTACAACCTTACAACATGCATGTTGCACACAAACCGATAACCTCTTTATGGCGACTGCTTACTAATGTCAAGGACAAAGACAAACCAGAGGACAGACAGGGAGCAGTATACAAGATCCAATGCTGCGACTGCCAGGCTTCTTACATTGGTGAAACCGGCAGAAACCTAAGCACGCAACTGACCGAACACAAATGAGCGACGAGGAATAGTGATGTCAACAATCAAATTGCTGAGCACCATTTACAGATGAAACATCAAATTGACTGGGACGTATTCTACAGACTACTATCAACGTCTTACTTTGGAAAGCTGGTTTGCTAACTTAGAACAAACACCACTGAATTGTAGCCAACAGTTACCAGTGCTGTATAAATGACTTATTGACGAGATCAAGCAAAACTAACCACGAGAGAACGACTGGAGAACTGACAATTTAACTAACAATAGACAACCGTTTAACTGTGACAAAAGACAGATCAAAACGCACCCATTACTGATTACGAGTCTTCATAGCCAATAACATCATGGCTTAACTGACAGATGACCAATAACATCATGATGTAATTGACCAATCAGATCAATAACCAGAGTAAAATACCATCAACTGATGTGATACAACTCACTTTGACTCTAAAGATGACTACCGCACAGGTTGTCGAAACGTCAGTCACTGTCAACAACAACAGTCCTATTCAGGACTACGTTCACCTGGACGATCAAACTCAACCTACTTTTGAAATGACTCCTGGGTTCAAACCTTTCACAAGAGAAAGATGGCCACTCAACATTGGCTTGCTTTGTACTTCGAAAATTTTGCAAGAAAAAAATCCAATCTTGGTCTAAAGTGGTCGAAATTTCTTGTTCAAGATCTCTTTTTGAAGCTCTCAAAACTCTCTGTTTTAAAAAATACACATTGATGGGAATTTGCATACGATCTTTTTTGATTATGAAACCGTACTTGACCTGTAGTCAAGTATATCATTCTGATTGCAGCATAACTGCAGAGCCAACAAACCAAATATTACTGATCATTTACATCCCTTCTAAGCTGTGAAAGTTGATTTAAATCTTGCGAGCTTAGAAGCTGAAGACTTAATCATCATTTTAACAGCTGTGAAAGTGAGAAAGGTGGGTTAATGTTGATGCTGATGATGGTGATCATGATGATAATGATAATGATGACAATGATGATGATGATGATAATGAGAAATATGAAAACAATCTCTGATGTTGTTAATAAAAGCAGGATAAAAGTAAAGGTGGTAATGATCATGTAGACAGAGCTGTTTACTGCACAAAGTAAAGGCAAAATAGTAATAATAATAAAGACATCCTTCATTGAACTAGAATAGAAGGAACTTCACTTGCGTAGTGGTTTATCAATAATGTTACAAAACACATAGTTAATCTTTCAATGACATCAAAAAAATTGGCATTCCCCTTTCCTGCCTTCAGAAATTTTTACCATCCCCCACCAATTTCCGTTCAAAAAATTTTAAGGCTCTGCCCTGTGGTATACATAATTTATGCGGCCTAAGAAGAGAACATTGGCGGGGGGGGGGGGGGGGGTACCCAATACTGCGATATCGGAAAAAAAAAATTGGCAAATATCAAAATGCAGTGTTAAAAATTGATGAAATATCAATACTGCATTTATCATCAGTCACACTTACTTAAAAGTTGTATGCATTTCACATTTTTGATTATCTCAAGCATATACCAGCAGCAGAAATCAACCTCAGCCATTGCAAAAGAACATGAGAAGACTCAAATTTGTTGGTACACCGATCAAAAAGCCTGGTCATTGGATGCAACGACAATTCCATTGTAAACTATCAGAAATTGTGTACCATTATGCCTAAAGACTTAAAAATATTAACTATTTAAAACTAGTATAGCTGCCTGTGGTTTGTGTTGCATATTGCATCGTATTGACCTGTATCAGTCAGGGCAGCGTAAATGATCCGATCATGCCTGCATCATTGAGGTGGTGTTTGACACTCCAATTATGAGGTTAGAAAAGCATGTAAATGCACTAGTTAAACAAGAACGCTAGCTTGCTTGGAGATAAATTTTGTTGTCAGCTGGTGCTGTTATGCTACTTTTTCGTTTGGAATACAAAACAAGTGTTATATGTCATAACGTAAATACTCAAAACTTTAACTTTGCAAAGAAGAGACAGGCCGCACATCTTAACTTCACACCGGTGTAAAGCCTTTGAAAATCTTCTGCATATTAATATTGCTCCAGCGAGGAGAACTCTGTCAGGGATTTGCACTCAAAACTGATTTAACAATGATTTTTTATTAGTATAAATATACATAGCTTCTTCTATGTATAAAGGGGACAAGATATTGCTTGATACAGTATTTGTTCAGCACAAGAAAAATGTGTAAGTTTAGCAGAACCTTATACAACAGACAGTTAATTCAGTTCGCTCGTATTCCTGTTGAATCTGTTGTCCGTTTAGAAGATATCAACATTGTGTGAAAGTAATATTAAATTTTCCATGGCTGCTTAGTATCTGCTTTGCATATCTTCATACAGTTGATGTTTACGCGATCTTAGTGTACAATGCTTAGAGCTTTACACAACGTGCATTTTATCACAGTATCACTGGGATAAAGCATTTCATTTTCCAGGAAAATTTGACTTTCTCGTCAAAACAATCACTGACTCAGTCAGGCTTACTTAAATTTAGTGCTCAGTACAGCAAGCAGGTTTTTGTTTTGTGAAATTTATCTACAGTCTGCGCCCCGCATTGCTACGATCCACGATTTTTTAATGAAATTTTCATGTTTTTTTAACTGATCCTTTATCCCCAGTCCTCCATCCTCGATCCTTGATCCTCAGTCCGCTACTGGTTTTCCAGTAAACCTTGAAGCTTTCCTCAGTAAGATTTTTTTTTTCTCGACCACTGAAGTAATCAATTGTTCCAAAGTAATCATAGCTTTTAAGCAATAGAATTCGTAACGGACCCGTTCCGGAAAAGGTTGATATGGGATTTCTATTCTGTGGACATGAAGTGCTGCATGACTAGTAGAGTATATAATGGTCAAGTACGAAGCTACCCGTATAAGAACACATCTGTGACACAAATGTAACGTCAGATGCGTAGTTGAAGTTGCTTCCAGTAGTACTGGAAGGTTAAATCATTGATATCTCAAGTATTTGTAAAGTGCAACGCGCCTTCTCATCTTAACGACTGCGAAAATCTATCAATTGAATACATACAACACATAAGTGAATCTATTTGACGGTAGAATTCCAGTTTTTGCGACAATATTCTGAGAAATGTAACGCCTCAATACACCACAATGATATTTTCTCATCCTACTCGGGGTATTTACTTTATAATACACGCCCATAATGACAAGAAAATCAAGGGCCTCAATTCTGGGAAAATTACATCATCGCCAAACAGCAAAAACATGTTCAACTTTAATGTGTCATAACAGTCATCGCCCAAAATAAACTGCATGCTCATCACAAGACTCATTTGCATACAAATATGAAACTTGTCAAGATTCTCACCCCCAGTTTCTGTGATCTCCGCTAGAAATGCCTGGGAGCATGCCGCCCTTTTCAGGATGGATAGACAAAAAAATAAAGGCATGCATTTTTACAGTCTCACTTTGCTAAAGCAAGCTCGACTAATTATCATTCAATCCATGATTCTGCGCCATGTTATTTACAATAGAAATTTTTGGAGACTTATGACCTGCCAGATCACTGTGCTCTTTTTCTGGTCCTTTAAAGCTCAAACCTAAGTGAAATATGATAAATATTATTATGGTTTAATGTCTTTTGCAGTGCACGCACCTCTATTATGCAATGAGTTATAAGCAATTGTACATTTGTCTCAGTGATAGTTTATCACTTTTCAAGTCTAGGCTAGAGATGCACCTTTTTAAGCCGTTTTTTTAATAGTAGTCATTTAGTTTTTTAAATTTTCTTTTTTAAAATTAGTTTTTATTTATTAACCTTAATACTAAAGTGTAAATGTGGATATTTTTTTTGTTATTTTAAAACTTATGTCAGATGTTAGGAAATGTTTTTATGGGTAATAAATAGAGGATATTACACGGTGGTGCGAAGATATGAATTTTATTTTTGAGTGGCAAAACAATATTTTACGAACGAACGCAGCGAGTGAGTAAAATATTGTTTTTGCTACGAGAAAATAAAATTCATATCTTCAAGCCGACGTGTAATGTTCTTTTTATTATATAGACAAAAAGACATCGATAAGATAATAGAGGGAAATGACCGAAATTACGTCATCGATAGTCTCACGTGTGAGATTATGGAAAATAAACCACTTGGGTCCAGGATGTAGCTTTTATAAATTTTACGAGTGGTATATTTTCCAGTAAAATACTCGTGTCTATATAATAAATGTTATTATTATTATTCAGTCAAAATATTTTTCTGTCTCTGACTGGCTAAAATCCCACGCATAATTCATCATAACCAGCTGTTGTCGACCAAATTTGGAGGAATTTTGTGATTTGTGAACTGATGACATCGATCGGGCAGCAAAATTGCCAGATTATTGAACGGATAACCGAGAAGACTTGGGGACGAGGTTGAGTTGAACATTTGGTTAGTGAGTACAAAATAGTGGAACATTTCACTTGTTTCACAAGGAATAAATAGGCAAAATATCATCTAAAAATGCTATTGTCTAAAAGCAAGAACATCAAGAAGACAACTCGATGGACGAGTCAACATCTGCTATTTGGAGAATACACACTGTATTAATTTTGTAGAACTGAAGAACCCTTTATCTCCTAAACTTGGTTATAAACATGCACAATCAAAGATAAACTTAACATCAATGGAGGTAAGCATGTTTTAGGTTGTTTTCAAACTAGCAATTATTTTAAATGAATAATATTGAATTCAGCTTTCGTATCATTATGGAGATCTCAGAGGGTGTTATCTGCCCCCGCGCATAACATGCACCCTCCTCTATCTCCATAATTCTCATCAGGCAACTGCCTGATGAGTGTGGTCGCCTTTAGACCATACAAAACAAGGTGTAGCAATAAACTGATGTATAACCTCTGACGTCTGGAACTAACCAGTTCAGAAAATATAAAAGCTATTATTATATGTGTTGTATTTAATTTTTTATTTCAGGTAATTTTTGTTTTTCTTTTGTTTTTGGTTATGGTAATATATTCTAATGAAGTTGAATTAAAGGAAAAATAAAAATTACCAAAGATGAAAAATTAACTTCAACATATGCCAGTGTGATCATGCATGTACATGTATTGTCTGAAATGTTTTTTGCTAGAAAAGAGAAGATATCGACCAGGAACAAGAGCGCTTATGGAAATAAGACACTACCAAAAAACAACTCATCTTTTACTGAGAAAAGCACCATTTATGAGAGTGGTAAGCTTGGTTTTAGTCAGAAATTTTAGTGAAAATTATAATTTCCATTTAACCTAATGTCATTAATTTTTGTCTTTTAAGTGAAGGCAATGGGCCGGAAGAATTTTAATAATTTTGTAATGTTTATTCTTCACTACCTACTTTACCCCGAAAAGATGGACTGAGTATAGATATACTTCAAGTATTAAGTAATGAAAGGGAAAACAAAGAGGACATAAATGTTGTTTTTAGTCTGCCCATCCTTAGATCCATCTCTTTGCATGAGAATTTTATAAAATCATCATGATAAGACTATTGCTAATTTTTGTTAATGTTGTCGTTGTTTGTTTTAAAAGGTTAGAGAAATAGCTGACAAGTTTTACTATGGGGAAGAATTAAGATGGCAAGTACCAGCTTTAATGGCTCTTCAAGAGGTGGTAATTTATTTAAAGTGTCTCTTTACTATGAATGTTTCGTAATTTGTGTTATGTCTGCAGTAGGTACTAAGTTTTCGGTTATGATTTTATTAAAAATATTTTTGTTTAAGAAATCTCTTATCTCATTAGTCTCGCTTGCGTAAGCAGCGAAACTCATAATCTGTAAGCGGTTTTTTCTCGTATTTAGGACACAAAAGGGCGGTTGGGGTCCCAGGCGTTCTTAGCAAAGACCGTGGAAACTGGGAATAAGAATCGTTGCGTGACCGAAGCCACACATGTTTTGCGAAGAAACTTTAGGAAAGGTTAATAAATGTGAGCTTTTCTTTTCTTAGCTTTTTAAGAGCTTTTCTGGAACGGGTTGATCCACGAATTCTATCGCCTGAAAGAGTTGATAACTTTGGAACAAGTGCACACTTCAGTGGTCGAAAAAAAAAGAAGAATCTTAATTAACAAAGGCTAACTGGTTGGCTGTTGTAAACTTTTATTGTATGCAAATGAGTCTTGTGATGAACATGCAGTTTATTTTTGGTGATGATTAGAATGACATGCTGTGTTCTCATCATGTTTTTGATCTCTGGCAATGATGTAATTTGTCGTGAATCGAAGCCCTTGAATTTTTGTGTAATTATACACGGGTATAGCCTACAATCACAGACGTATCTCCGGTTGTCGCTAGCACACGTACTAAAACAATTCAGAAACAAATCGTTAAAGACGATATAAACAGTAAAAAACCTGAAGAATACTCAACTGTCGGTAAAGTAGGAAGTGAAAAACTTTTAGCGAGTAAATCCTGTTTCGTCTAGAATTAATCACCTTCTCATTCAGGATCCTCATTTCTTACCAAATCTCCAAGCAAACGAGACTTAATGCCGATATTAAAAGTGTTCTTGTTATTGTTAGTTCACAACTATTTTAGATAGATGTTTTAAGAAACTTTTGAACGCTCTTCCTATCAGTGTCTGAGAGATTTAGAGTATTTTCACATTGGTAGTCCATAACATTGAAGCGGCAACCGAACCCACGGCTCGACACGGCAATCTTGTTGTTGTTACAAACCAATCCTGTAGGAGTCAAACCCTTTCTTATCTAAATGCTTCTGTTCCAACAAATGTGTGTAGATGCTGGCCGTATGAGTGCAAATGCTTTATAGTGCTGTAACTGGAAAAATGCTTTTATAAGTAATGTTTCACATGATTGGTTGCTAATTGAAAGTGTTCACTTAAGAGAGGTGGTCCCACATGGAGGTTGTACTGTATAATGATAATCATTTAGGATTAAATTGAAGGGCTTCATGAAAGTGATATGTCCAGGATTGAACTCTGTCGCGAAAATTTGCTAGCAATTATTTATAGCAATTTTAGCAAGAAGTGATTCACAAGAAAATGTTGTCAGACACTTGCTTGCAAATATCGCAAAGTAGCGAGAATAACAAATTTGGCAAAGAAGTTACTGGCAAATTATTGTGACAATATGAAATCCTGCGTATAAGGGCCATGAAAAAAAACTCCCCTACGAGAAGAAAATGAGGGGACATGGAGCCTGTCAATATTATTATAAAAAAAATACAATATTTAATATATTACATATTAGTTTAGGAACGTAACTCTTGCCCATTTTTTTTTCAGGCAGCGGAAGCATTTCTTGTGCGACTGTTTGAGGATGCGTACCATTCTTAATTTATACTATAGTCACACCTTGGTTACAAATACACTTTGCACTTTAAATTGCAGTTACATGTAGATTTGCTACCTGATTTTTTGCGGAAAAAATACTTACCATATCCCTCAGAAAAAAAGTGTCATTTCATTTGTAGGTTATATTATACCCTGGGTGCCAGAGTTTTTTTCTTAGCTAATTCCTGACAGTTTGCAGTGACAAGGCACAAGGTGCTAAGAATCGAAAAAGCTTTAGCAAACCGTGAGTGTGGTAAATCTCGTCCTAGGTTTTTAGAGAACGGACCTCTGTAGAAAGTTATATTATATTTTATATATAATTGTGGAAAAAGGGTGCTTTTAGAGTATTAAACAAGGAGCTAAAGCCAATGGTTTGTTTTGAAAATTAGAAAGTTACGCACGGGTAATTTAACTCATTGGCTCCTGGGAATTTTACCAAAAAACCGCATTTTGAATATAGCCAAGCTGTTTTCTGGTCAGTCTGGTTTTTAAGAGCTAAAACTTACCACAAAGCTGTTTACAGGTCGTACTGTTTGCGGTCTTCTGATCTAGATGCAAAATATTGGCTTCTCAAATAGTTCTTGGGTGTAAAAGTGACACAGTAGTCTTGGCTTTTTTTTCTCGCTTTCTTTCCTCCCCTCTTCTTGATTCATTTATTTTTTCTTTTTTTTTTCCTTTTGCTGGGCATTTAGTAGACTTCATTTTGGGGGGAAACGTTTTTCGGAAGGCTTTTAGGATCTTAGGATTAGATGAAAGGAAAGGTAGGTGGGTAGTGGAACAAGATTTTCATGGGAATTTCCAGCTCAACCTTACATGGGTTTGGAGTATAAAATATGATAATCATTTTCGGTACTTCCATCTCATTTTGATATTTATTCTCTCAAAAATGCCATGTTCATGGTCCCTTCTTAGGTGAATTAACGACAAATTTTGCAGGTTTTATGCCAAGTTATAAACCTTTATGAAAATATTGGAGTGCCCCCATTTACTTCACTCACGTTTATTACAAAGTTCAGTCCATGAATGGGTTGTTTGACTTTTTTTGGTGCTTGTTGTCTTTTCTCTTGTTTGTTTTTGTCCGTACAGTAACTTATGTGCACTACATGCCAAACGAGTAACTGTTATGCCCAGAGATATGCAGCTTGCCAGACGAATCCGCGGACGCCATGATGGACTTGGATGAGTGCAACTGGCCTGTGGCTGATGCTGAAAGTGTTTTTGAGTCCAGATGTTATATATTCTTTTAGTCTTTCAATTGTTATATTTTTATACTGTAAATTATGAAACCCACTATCTCTTGTCTTCTTAACCTGTGAACCTTCTTAACCACAGCCTTTTAAACCACTTTAAGAGTATATGTTTTTGAATTAGTTAATTATTTTATACAGTAGTAACTGTCTATCTGGTAAATATTTGTGGCTGTAACTTCCTGTCTTTACTATCAGAGGAAACATTTTGTATTGCATCGATGCTTTTTATACTTGAACTTGATGCATATTTTTGATTAAATACTCTGCCTTTTTTAATTTCCTGCTAATATGTTGTTGAATTCAATTATTAATAAAACATGCGTTCTCTACATGTACATTTTGAAAGTATTGTTGTTGAAATAAAGTCTTGAAGCTTGAATCAAATGTTTCATTCTCTTAGCTTCCAGTTAAGACTGCAGGTTATATATATATGTTTATTTCCTACTCGTTGCGCAAATACCAGACTACAAGCAGTGCATTTTTTCAGATAGACACCTTAATTTTGTGGCCCTTGTTAAGTCTTTTAACTTCTTGGTGTGGCAATGGCCAGCAACCAAAAGAGGGACCCTCAAGCACTATTGTAAACAAAGAAAACTAAAGATAATTAACAATTATTCCACGAGTGCACGTTGGATATGATTTGGCTATAATCATCTCATATCCAACAAGAGCTAGTGGAATAATTGTTTTATTAAAAACGCCCACAAAATATCGAGAATTCTTTCCGACTTTATTTGTAAAAACAACCGATTTTCAGCTTGTTTTTAACTTTCAGCAGACGCGTACAGTTACCATATTTGGAGAGCAATAAAATGGCTCAGATACCATGATGGCTAAGCCAATCAGAGCTGTAGAGTTGCATCCAATGATTCAGTTTTTAATAATATGTATTATTTAACCAATGCAACTGAATGGAAAACCAGTTGAGCTTTTAAGGGAAAACATAATGATATCTTCACATGTGGAAATGAAATGTTATCTTCTCCTGGAAAAGATTCCCGTTGCTATGGCTTCATGATAGATTGCACCTTTCCCACCAAAAATTAATTATATTAAAAGTGAAATGACTTAGAATTTCCTCGGAGTTAATATAATTAATGGAACATTCTTAAACCAAATGAAGAATGATCCTCCCAGTTGTGAACGCAATTTATGCAATTGTCGTAAGGACCCTGAAAAAAATTCAGGACTTCAACGGGTCGGGGTGTGAACCAGCTACCAACATCAGTGGTTGCATAGCTCAGTTGGTTAGGGCATCGCACCTGTATCGCGAGGTCACGGGTTCAAACCTCGTTGAAGTCCTGAATTTTTTTCGGGCTTCTTATGCAATTGCATCAATTGCGTTCACAATGCCGAGGATCATTCTTCATTTGATTTCATTTCCGCAGTTCTTATATTAGATTTATTTCATAAACGTCTTTAACATTCCTAAAATGCCCATTTGGAGATACAAATCTTATCTTCTTAAGTTAAAAAATATTTCACTTGTTTATCTCACTTACTCGTGAAATATTCATCAACACTCAAGGAAAATGTAATAATGTAATAACCTCTATTTCTAATGTAATAACCTCTATTTCTTTCTTTTATTGTTACCTATATAAAGGTCCTTGTTTATCCAAAGTCTTGTTTGTGATGTTTTTGTCTGATAGCTGGGAGTGACTGCCAAATCTCAGCATTTTGTTAACAGGGTGGACACTTATAATAGGAAGTTTGACTGTATTTCCAAGACACCGGTAGATTGGCTTTTCTCTGAGGAAGACAAAAACCATGCATAGTTCAAGCTAAATTACCAAATTTATTGAGTTCCACTAGGATGTGTGAGTCCTGTGTTCTGTTTACAGACAATTCAGTCACTGAAGTACAGGTTTAATTCCAGCCAAAATAAGGGAATAATATTATGATAATTATAATATTTGTTATAACCTGACGTTGAAGATCTGTTTAACTTCGAGAACTTTCCGAGTCTGCGTTTCCGTACCATTAAATTCTTAAAATTTCTCATTTATCAGAAAATAATAAATTCTGGTATGGCAGATTTAGAAGTAGCTAACTGATGAAATGTCTGTATCAGCCTGACGATATTTTTTTACATCCACATAGTTCATTCATGGATTGATGATCTTCTTGTTGGAAAGACGGTTTTTATCTCTAATAATTTTATGAACTTGAGATACTTACACCACATGTGTAATCCTTAAATAAGTTTGGCTCCATCAAGGTTTCAATTGTTTCAACATAGAGACTGGTGACTTTTTATCATACTGGTTACAGGCATCACCAATAATTACTAGACATCAGTAACTATTTAGGATTTCTTGTGCTCCTCTCATTTTCACTGGAAAATGAAGTTTGATTTTTATATAAAGGTAGCTCTAAGGCTATGCCCTAAGCCATTTTATTTAATACATTTTTTTTTTCTCTTTACAATGAACCAAGTAAACAAGCTTGAGCAATGCATCTCATTGTATAAAATAATTGACATTTTGAGTGTACAAAGGCATAAAAATTTATTCTTAAAAAATTTGTTATTCTTAGCAAACTGTGTCATGAGATACGATAACAACCAAATTATAAAGATCAGAGAATGATATTTCCAATAATTGGCATTTTATTATCAATATACAAAAATATAAGTGATTAACATACATTTTTGCTATCTTTATTATTTTTCCTCCTGCAGATGTTGAAAGAATTACTATTTTTAGCTGTTTCTTGGTGTTCCATAAATGACCTAATCAACGCCTGGGGTGTCTATTTAATTTCAGGGGTCCAAGCAGGGGTTGTCAAAAGACAGAGGCATTCTTTCTCATAACTGTAACAAGCTCAAGAAAACTAATATGCTTTTGGCAAAAATATCAATAGAGAGTTTTAAAATAGCCGAATATCCACTCCATCAATTGATATGTCTGGCCGTCTAGAAATCCGGCGGGGCTAAAGTGCAGGTCACAGGTCACAGGTCAGGTTACAGGTCAGACCACAGGCCACAGGTCAGGTCACAGGTCAGATCACAGGTCACACACAAAAACAATAGGACACTGGACAATACTGTTCCTGATTAACATTTTATTTTACAAAAATAAAACAAGCCAAGGAACCTCAATTATATTTTTTCTGTTCTGAACTTTACCAAATCCCACACATGAGAAAATATATTCATGTTGATCACGCAAGGAGGACTTGCGTTACAGTGTAACCAAAGTTGGTAACGAAAACACAAAGGTACGAAGATCACGACGTGTTTGTAGATGTTTTGAAAAGCATTCGACGGGAAAACGGAAGAAAAACTTAAGGACAGTCTAAAACTTATTTGACCACTGAAATACTGCAACTTTCTTCAGACTTTCCTCGTCCTAAACTCTTCTTGCCACTAGATCGGTCTTCCATCTCTTTTGAAGATGGCGGCCTGCTGCTCGCGCTTCGTACCAGTCACAAAATACTGCTGTGTTAAAGTGTAGTCGGCTAAGATCTTCAGACACTGCTATATGGGCCTCTTGAATAGTTGCTGGACCATATTTCTCGGTTCTTCTCCCAAGAGCTTGCCATTTTCTCACGTTCTGTTGTACAACAGCTTGAAAAACCTCTGTTGGATCTGCCTCGTGGGCCTTAGATGGGAGCATTCCGACATTACAACTTGAATCTTTGACTCTGCAAACTGCTGATGTATCAAAGAATTACAGTGCTACATGTCAATGACTCGTTCCAAGTTATCTTGGCTGCACGGTTTATTTGGAGATGACATTCTAATAACACGACAACACTTCGTTTTCAGTAAAAAACATGTGATTTGTTTTTCGTACAAATCACATGATTTTGCAGACCTTTGTGATTTCGTTACGAAGTTTGGATATGCCGTATGATCAGCATGAAAATATTATTCCATGTGTGGAATTTAACATTGTTTAAAGCACAAAAATATCATCAAGGTTCCTTGGCTTATTTCATTTTTGTATAGTAAAACGTCAGTCCAGAACAGTTTTGTCCAGTGTCCTATTGTTTTTTTGCGTGACCTGTGATCTGTGGCTTGTGACCTGACCTGTGGCCTGTAACCTGTGACCTGACCTGTAACCTGTGCCCTGCACTTTAGCCCCGCTGAAATGAATTGCTCCTTTTTGCTTATTCCTGGTATTTTGGAGTAATAGACCTTTGTCACGCGGCAGCCATTTTGTTCCAGGAGATTTGAAAAGCTTTGTTTATGCACGGCTAGCCTCATTCTCTCATTTATTAGGTCATTTAGTGTAATGATGAAATTAATATTGTACAAATAATAAGTTGAAAAGAACATACAATATATTAAAGGTCTCAAAGTCAAATTAATTTTATTAGAAAGAGGGGTTGTAAAAAAGGTTTGTGCAAAAGCAAAGTTGCAAATGAAAAATTGAGCCCAATTTTTCCTAGCCACAGTCCTTTTCATCAACCATAGGTAAAGGCAATTTTAAAACTGAAAAATTGAGTGTGTATGCACATTTGCAAAGTTTGGTTGTTCTTATTCTGCTATACATCGAATGGTGATGCCCCATTAAATATGTTAATCTTGTCACAAACTTTCTTTTTAAATTCTCAAAAAAAAAACCCACAAACGTAAGGCTCTTTACAAGTGCAGATAGTTTGGGTCCATTTACTTCAAATAATGGATGTTTACTATCCAGCTATCAATATTAAGACGTTTTAATTATTTGGTTAGAATGTATGTATTCATAAACCACACTACATTGGTTCTTAAAATTACCACCAATGTCAGTTTATTATACCATACGATGATGCTGCCTTTTTGGCTTTAAATCTCTTGACAATAATATAAACAACAGTGACAAAAATAAGAAGCAATGGAGCACCAAAGCCTACGATAATGATAATCAGCACCACTGGAGAAAAATGGTCTGACAGTGGACGTCCATATCCTACAACCGCAGACCTAAATATAAGTAAAAAACAAAGAAGAATCAAATATTTATTAATAGAGCTGTGAAAAGAATGAAATCAATAGATGAATTGTCTATATTTATTTATAACAAATTGACAACAATTTTCCATTGTCTACACTCTGATTATCCTAGACATGATGTCAATGATTTTCAAAACTCAAGTGCAACCACAAGCTGCAGACGAGTTTAAAAATTTTGCCAGCATCTCTGATCCTTAGGAGTGTAGAAAAGAGAAGCTACTAGTATGTCACTGTGTTTCATTTTTACCATAAATAATAATAAAGTTTTTGAACATTAAATTTTCTTGAAATTTCTTGGAAAATCGCATGGAAGACACACAGAGAAAAACAATGACAGCATCAATGACTCATCTCCAGCTCTTGGGCTTGCAAAGATATTTATTATTTCATTTTTATTAGTCTCTTTGTTGTTTTAGTGATAAAATCACCAAATGCCTGTAAGAGATCAACATATTTTGCAAAATGCATACCCGACAACTTTTCTAGAAATCTTCAGCAATTATTGGATTTGACTTAAATTTGATCTGAAGAATTATGCAGATCTCGGATGGTGTTATATCTTCTGTTTTGCCTTGCTCTACCAAAACAACACAACCGTGCCTCCAGGGTGTCTTGTTTGCCATCCTTTTTCATTCTGTATTAGTGTTTACCAAAAATCAGTGAACAGCAATTTTCGCGAGTTTTGATTGGCTCCCGTAACTTGGAATATCCTTGACATCTCATTTCGAGACATTTTTGGACGATGAAATTTCTCCGATAAATGAAGCAGTCATACAAAGTGATGAATTTTGGCTTGTCGGTGTTCAGTGGTAGGTAGAAAATTATTTTCATGCTAAATTTACAACAAAATTGTAAAATGCACTTGACAAAATCCTCAAAATGTTTGTAAACTGTACACAAAAGTCCTACTAAGTGACATTTTTAATTGACAAAAAGTTACTTTTTTCAGTTTTATCCAACTGATTTGGTAAATACTAAAACAACTATCACCTTCAGGATCAGTGAACAGTGGTAGATCTATATACACCTCAATGCTTCATGTCTCAGCACACATATCCACCCCTATTCACCTCCCCTTTGGGGGATAGTTGTATTCTATAAACATCATTTTGCAGATATCTCAAATGTCTTCCAAATTTGGTCAATACTAGCTGGTTATGAAGAATTAGCGGTGGGATTTGAGCCAATCAGAAACAGAGAAATATTTTGAATGAATGATAATGTTATTTCAAGGCCTGCCATCAGAGAATTAATTTTAATGAAGAGCACATGAAAGATCCTTGTTGCCTAGAAATTTGTGAATTTCAATTATTGATGTACAGAATTGGAAAGAAACAACTACACTCAGGGCTGTCATTTTGAGCTGGGGGCCAGGGATTTCCCCCGGTTACTATGAACGTGGTCCCCGGCCATTTTTGTACGCAAATAGAAGAAAATAAAACCAAAAGAAACCAAAATCCCTAGCTGTTTGATTCCCCGCCTACATGTACTTATTGTATTTACCCAGCAACTTGAAATCTTAGTGACAACCCTGTACACTAGTATTAATTACTTGTTCCAATGTGGAATTTCAATAAATGTGGAATTATTATTTACCTATTTATGTTAAATTTCAGTTTAGATTTACTTTGTTGTCCACTGAAGGTAAATTTAGCTTCTTTGCACCCTGAAAAATGTGGTGTTTGTGTGTTTGCAAGAAGTTAAAAATGCAGGTTTGAGAGGTGAAATTGCAGGGACTGTAGTTGGGAATATCTGTCTGGAGCTCCTGAAGGTTTCTGTTAGTGGGGCTTCATTCACTTACCAACTGAGATAACGTTTGGCTTCTTTACCATCATACCATCCATCCTTCTGTCGTCCAAATGAGATGTTCATTCCATAAGACAGAAATGTATACTTCTCTAAATGGTATGCTATGCTAAATGAAGAAGGGTGATATGGAGAATATGGAAGAGAATCACAGTGGCTAGATATAAAATGGTGAGAATTCCTGTAATATGCATAAGAGGGAACTTGTTCCTCCAAACTTCTCTTCTTGTCTATGTAGGCAACAGGCTTCCATGCACTGTATGCTGTACCACCCGTGCCAGTACTATTGACAATAATGGTCTTAAAAACTGCAGGCGTAAATTCATCATCTATATATTTTTCAGCTTTAACACATGTAGTACTTTCACTTTGCTGTGCTGTTAGTGAGTATAGTTCAAATATAAAACGAGTGTTTCCTCTGGTTTTGTTAAGCTTTGTCAAGTTATTTAGTGTAAGGGTTAACACTGTAGAGTTGCTGGATGACTGTTGGCGTGGTAGGACTGACTCCCGCTCTTGGTGAAAAGATGCATTGCACTACAGAGAAAAAAAATGAAAGAGTTTTACTAACTTCCTGCTAATACTGTACAATGAATTTTACTTTGTGAAACTTTAATGTACATGCTGATAGATTCAGTACTTAAGTGCTTGATTCTGATGTAATAATAATTATTACCCGTTTTTCATGTCTTTTAACAGTGCTTGATATAATACTGGAAATAAGGAATATCAGCTTAACTGACATGACTTTACATGTTTATATAATATGAGGCAGCTGCAAGGATATGGCATCTAGAGATATACTGGACTTTGTAAATGAGACAACAAACAAATCACACAACAAATTCCAAATATTTATAATATAATACAAAGAAGATAATAAGTGCCAGCTCTTTGAGTGTTGAAAAACCATTTAAAGCAGCCATGTAATACTCTACTTATTACATAAACACCAATAAAATACCGAACCATCTTACTTTGCATTTCATTTCAATACTTTTTTGTTACCAAAGGCACAAGTTATCATGAAGAGATGGCAATGGTGATCTTTCCACATGTGAAGATAATGTGTTATTTACACATGTTTTTGCACAAAAGCTCACCTGGTATTTCATTGATGTTTATTGCCAAAGAGCAGCCTCTCAAAGACACGAGGCTGCAAAGCGGCAGCCTAATACAGCCATGCGTGATTGTTCCAGGGCAGAAAAAATCTCGAATTGATGTAACAGTCATAATGGTAATGTAAGGATACAAAGAAAAAAGAACAAAAGAACAAAGAGTGTATTGTTTTCGAGGGAACATGTGATACAGAACAGAGAATCCACAAGCCGTTTGCATGCTTGTGAGTCCCATGTCCATCCTGTCTTCAACCAATCGTTGGGTGAAAAAATTTATTTGCATCATATGGGCATGGCTGTACATTTGCGCACTGAAATTTTTTATTGCCTGACAAAGAGCCTACAGTTAATTTTGAAATCACTGCAACCTACAGATTACTTTAGGTATCTGCTAGACAATCTGACTGGACAATAGAGGGAAGGATTGCATTCGAATGAAAGCAAAAAAAGGAACAAAATTAAGGTGGATTTCATGACTAACCTGAAATGTAACTTCTCCTCCCAACATACTTGCTTTAAATGTTGTTATATTGTTTTCACGGTCAATAACTGGTTTTTCCCAATTCAGTTTGTGAAATGGATGCTTCACAATAGTGTCAGCTTTGACTTTTTTCCAATCAGTATAAAAAAGTGCATCCTTTGGATCCTGGAATTCATAGATTGCAGGAATAACAAGTGCTGTAATGTATTCACTGTATTCAGTGAAACTTATTCCATCTGTTAAGTTTCCATTCGTGAGAACTTTTTTCCAGTCTACGGTGACATTCACTCCAGTTTTCTCAAAGTAGGCCATGACAATTGTTGGTGAGTAAATGACAGACCAAAGGTAATGAATAGCACTTCTTTTGTCAAGACTCTCTGCTACAACATGAATTATACTGTAATGTTTACCCCGACAATCAGGGTAACTGGGAGACTCACACAAAAACTCCACAATGCTAATCTGAAAAAGAACAAGACAATCATTCCAGTATACAGTCAACAATGTTAATTCAAGCAGGTGCTTGAACCTCCTCAGAATAGTTTACAAAATACAAAAGTATCAAGTCAAGAACATGGCCTTAACAATTGGAAGACAAGTGCACAATTTTCATACAATGAACAGCCTACCTTTGGGGCCAGAGACTTTTTGCATGCAGTTTCTGGTTTTGGTCAACTCTATAGTAACCCAGATGCAATGCCCAGAGACCTGAGTGTTATTTCTTTGATATCACAAACCCAATTCCACGTTTAAATCAGTTAAGTTTAGATTTTGGAATGAAGGCTGATTAGGTTTTAATGACCACCTGAGGGATTTGTTCTAACACGTGCTTCAACTGGTGGACAAAAATAGAATACTGCCAAAGAAATAATTTAAACTTTGCTACTGACATATGAGTAATGTGCAATAAAGGAAGTATTTTTTAATGCCGTAAGTTTTGAAACATTTCAAATTGAATATTATTAGAAAAACAAATTTTTGACAGGGTCAAGAAGTTAAGTGCAATGCAAACAACTGGTGTGTTTGATTCTACCAGCCCAAAGAGGTTCTGTTGGTCTTGCAAATTAACTGGCCCTTGAAAATCATTAGTGATTTTCATGTGCTGATAACATCTTCACCCTCAGCAACCATTGAGTAATACTAAGGTATCTTAATTGTGTAAATTAACTTATTATTTTAATGACAAGGACATTAAGGTTTGGAAAGCTCTATTCTGGAAGGCTCCCCATGACAAGCGGAAAATCTGGTCAAATAATCCAAGAAAAGAGATTAAAAATAAAGGCATTGATTGCATTGATACTGCTTTATGGGTGTGAGGCCTGTACATGACGGGCTTAGGTTACAAAAAAATTCTGACCAGGAGGTCTTCTAATCTCGTACATTACTTGTCACCGCCTGCCGGAAACAATCAATGAAGCCTTTTTTTCTTCTCTCAGTATGTTGTTTCATTTGTTAGATTTACTGAGGTTGTCCGGACTGTCGCGTGTGAATATTTTGGTAAAGTTTCTGTTGCTTTACTGTATAATGCTGGTTGCATTTGCGAAGCCATGAGCAAAATGGCTAGATTTCTAATTACTCCTGGCAAGTGTTAAATCTACTTTAATTTAACGGGAAGATGCCGGCAAAACAAATCCGTTTTAACCTACATCAAGTTCAACCACTACCCTGCTAAACGAGAGTGGCAAATTATTTCTGTAGGAAATCCTTACTTGGTTATCGACTTTGGTAAGTTTAGCTTTGTTTAGCCGAGCAATTGCTGGTAAGTCGTGATTTTTAATACTCCAGTTTTTTGTTGATGTAAAATACCGAGAAAAAATATCGAGCGCAAATTATTTTTTTCGCACGTGTTCTCTGATGATGTATTTCACATAATTTTTGATAATGTATTCCAAAAAGATTCTGTCCAGATTTCTCGATATTTTATCAATTTTGCTCTATCACACGCCGCCCAACAAACAATTGCTAGCCTCTAGCATTTGGCGCTTTCCTATTTTGCTTTTGCATTTTGATCACCGTCTCATGAAAGTGCTTTTAATTATTTCTGGTGGGAAATATGTATCGTGCGTGTTTGTTTGGCGCCCAGATCAGTGACATCAGTAATCAAGAAAAAAGGAGACTCCAGACAGGTAACAAAACTTAATAATCATATCAGTAGCATTTGATGTTTAAAATTATTATTCTGGATTATTCTATTCTAGTTCAACACTCGAGAGAGTCAGCTCTTTTCAAAAAAATTTCGCAGACAATTAACCTCGCTGGGTCATGCTGGGTCCCCTTGTTTCCTGAGCTTTTGTTATCTGTGTTGCATAGTATTAACCTGTAGTATCCTGGGTAGTGTATACCTGAAATCTACAGTTAACTTGCAAAAATGCTCTAATCATTCCTGTAGTATCCTGGGTAGTGTATACCTGAAATCTACAGTTAACTCGACCGTTAAAATGCTCTAATCATTCCTGTAGTATCCTGGGTAGTGTATACCTGAAATCTACAGTTGACTCGTAAAAATGCTCTAATCATTCCTGTATTATCCTGGGTAGTGTATACCTGAAATCTACAGTTAACTTGCAAAAATACTCTAATCATTCCTGTAGTATCCTGGGTAGTGTATACCTGAAATCTACAGTTAACTTGCAAAAATGCTCTAATCATTCCTGTAGTATCCTGGGTAGTGTATACCTGAAATCTACAGTTGACTTGTAAAAATGCTCTAATCATTCCTGTATTATCCTGGGTAGTGTATACCTGAAATCTACAGTTAACTTGCAAAAACACTCTAATCAATGCTGTAGTATCCTGGGTAGTGTATATACCTGAAATCTACAGTTGACTCGTAAAAATGCTCTAATCATTCCTGTATTATCCTGGGTAGTGTATACCTGAAATCTACAGTTAACTTGCAAAAACACTCTAATCAATGCTGTAGTATCCCGGCTAATGTATACCTAAAAAATACATAACATTGACTTACTTGACTTATGGAGGTGATAATCTTATTCAACTCTTACTCTTTTTGAATATTCATGATCAATTAACAGCTTTCTCTCAATCCATCTTATTTTTTTAGCACGCGCACGACTCGTAAAAATGCTCTAATCATTCCTGTATTATCCTGGGTAGTGTATACCTGAAATCTACAGTTAACTTGCAAAAATACTCTAATCATTCCTGTAGTATCCTGGGTAGTGTATACCTGAAATCTACAGTTAACTTGCAAAAATGCTCTAATCATTCCTGTAGTATCCTGGGTAGTGTATACCTGAAATCTACAGTTGACTTGTAAAAATGCTCTAATCATTCCTGTATTATCCTGGGTAGTGTATACCTGAAATCTACAGTTAACTTGCAAAAACACTCTAATCAATGCTGTAGTATCCTGGGTAGTGTATACCTGAAATCTACAGTTAAATTGCAAAAATGCTCCAATCTGTAGTATCCTGGGTAGTGTATACCTGAAATCTACAGCTGACTCGTAAAAATACTCTAATCATTCCTGTAGTATCCTGGGTAGTGTATACCTGAAATCAACAGTTAACTTGCAAAAATACTCTAACCAATGCTGTAGTATCCCGGGTAGTGTATATACCTGAAATCTACAGTTGACTCGTAAAAATGCTCTAATCATTCCTGTATTATCCTGGGTAGTGTATACCTGAAATCTACAGTTAACTTGCAAAAATGCTCTAATCATTCCTGTAGTATCCTGGGTAGTGTATACCTGAAATCTACAGTTAACTTGCAAAAATGCTCTAATCATTCCTGTAGTATCCTGGGTAGTGTATACCTGAAATCTACAGTTAACTTGCAAAAATGCTCTAATCATTCCTGTAGTATCCTGGGTAGTGTATACCTGAAATCTACAGTTAACTTGCAAAATGCTCTAATCATTCCTGTAGTATCCTGGGTAGTGTATACCTGAAATCTACAGTTAACTTGCAAAAATACTCTAATCATTCCTGTAGTATCCTGGGTAGTGTATACCTGAAATCTACAGTTAACTTGCAAAAATGCTCTAATCATTCCTGTAGTATCCTGGGTAGTGTATACCTGAAATCTACAGTTAACTTGCAAAAACACTCTAATCAATGCTGTAGTATCCCGGCTAATGTATACCTAAAAAATACATAACATTGACTTACTTGACTTATGGAGGTGATAATCTTATTCAACTCTTACTCTTTTTGAATATTCATGATCAATTAACAGCTTTCTCTCAATCCATCTTATTTTTTTAGCACGCGCTTGAACTTGATTTTGGCACGAGTGTTGCCGGGTGGAGTAAAAGAGCGGTATAAGAACATTTATTGCAGTATTTTGTGTTAGTGATCTAGGAGCCTCTGAATTTGGTGATTTTGCGATAATGACATATCGCCAGGACTATTTCATTTGCTTGATATAAAAGCAGTAAAAAAAATCTTAAATCATATTGGTACTTGTCTGTTAATTGTTGTTCCTGTCGGCTTTATAAGGATTTGATGCCTTTACATACTGATACAGGACCATAAAGTAGTTAGTGCGTTTGTTAAATTTGGTAATGTTAAATTAGAGTCTAAGGAGCTACGTTTACGAATTTTACGAAAAACATTTTCCCGACCTTTTAGGAAGCGGCTTAAATAGTTTCAAAATTGCAGTGCAGTCACAAAACTGAATTCTGGAGTTAACCTCCATTTCATACTATCTTACTGCCCGAGACTGATAAAGGTGCAATGTAAAATGTTTATGCCGTTTTATTATTACCGAAATAATAAGTGCCTTGGAAGAGCGGTTAGCGGACCAGAAAAAGATTTAAACCTTGCTTTAATCGGATATTGTGGTTACTTTCATTTCAGTATATGGTAGCTTGAGGTACTCTTTTGTGGACAATTTACGGAAGTCCTAGGGTATTCAGCCGACACCTCAAAAGCCTAGAGCTGTCAGACCTTGGATTTGAATTACTTATGCAAATTAGCTGGCTGCACATTCAATGTGCAGCCAGCTAATTTGCATAAAATTTTTTCGCGCTTCAAAGCTCGTCATGTGTACTCTCACCATTGCTAAGACAAACTCCCTTGATGGATGCTATACCAGAATGCTGTGATGGGTTGAATATTCCATGTTCTTTAAGCCAAGTACGTGAAACTGTTTCCACCTCGACTGAATTAACTTGTATAGAAGTAACTTGTATCAAAACGACCGGTCCCGTGCTGAATTTTATTTGGAAATAACATGTGACTAGCAAAGTATGTTTCTATTCTGAAAACGTCCAAGAAGGCAAAAAAGGAAACATCCCAGGATCACCTGCCACTGGCAGGGTTCCTGTACTGTCATTGCAAGTACTACGTTGTAGTTTTTTAGTGTGGGAATCAACACATGGCACAAGTAGTGATCAATTTAATAAAATTTTATACAAACAAGACACTGACAAGATACCTCACGCAAGTATTTTGTACTACATAAGCGGGTTGGTTTCAATTCGGATATAGTTCACCGAAAAAAAAAACCCTTCAGTGAGTTTCAGTACATATTTGCTATGTCTTACCTTCCTTTCTTGATTATCATTTGAGGAAAATATCGCTGACGATAAGCAAAAACATCCAACCAACAAGATAATCCTTACAGCAGCTCTGCCGTCCGCCATTTTGATTTCCTCCGACAGGGTTGTCATGTGACTGTCATCTATCACCCGCAAAAGACCGTGGGTAGCCTGCGGACACAGCTCAGACGTATTTCCGGTCGTCGCTTTTCGACAGAAGCGACGATCGGAAATACGTCTGAGCTGTGTCCGCAGGCTAGACCGTGGACGTACACGCGCGACATATGCCAGTCTGGCGTGTTTTTCGTCTCACTTTAATTTTTATTGCACGACTGCACTACTACCTGGCCATTATTGTCTTTCACCATCAAGAGCAGAACAAATGACTCAAACACCCCAGTGAAAAGTAAACTGATAAAGCTTTCGGCTTGTTTACTGACAAGTCAGACACGTGCCATCTGGAGCGGGAGTATAAATTATGAGACAGGTATGTGCTGCCCAAAAGGTAGCCTGCGGGAACAGACGCTTTTTTCGGCTCTTGTCGGCGGGTGAAACCTTGCCTGTATACAGATGTTATTTTATTTTTCTTTTCGTTCTTTTCGAAAACGTTGGCGAGCTCGCGAGCGTGCGAGAACGAGCGTGGAGCGCGAGAAAGAAAAATAAGAAGAGAAAAACAGAGGGTCTGTGAACAAGCCAACTAAAAAAAGCGTCTGGTCCCCCAGGCTACCCGACAGGGTAAGGTTTTCGCCCCTTGTTGGCATTGTTCCAGGTGTGATCCTTGATAGGGTACCTAAATTTCAGCTAAGATTCAAGTGCGTAAATGCCCAGCTACACGACAAACAAATGATCTGTTAAAACTAAAATAACTTTTCCTTAGGGTATCTTGATTGTGATTAAATTGAGGTTTGTGTATTACCATTAAATTTCATCTTTTTGATTCCCTCTTGAAAAGCGTGTCGTTATTTGGGTTTGGGCCATAAACGAGGTAGTCAATTTCCATTTATAATACACTCGGTGGCACACATCGGTCAGGAATTATGGTAGGACCTCCCCCGGGTGTGCCATTGACTGGCGCACACATAATGCCTTTTTTCTTTTACTTTCTTTTTTGGTTTTGCAGGTTTCTTTCCTATTACAGAGGGGAGAGTAGCTACTAATGTGGCAAGCACTCCACGTTGATTGAAAAAAAAAAAAACAGTGAAGGGTTATACTGACGGTTAGGACGAAAAAGGCATTTCTTTCCTTAAAAATTCGGTTTGAACTGTTGTTCAGAACTTACCCCTTTGAAGTGAGACCCACAAAAACTGTCATAATAGCTAACCAGGGTATAGACTGTAAATCTGAACGTCGGACGTAACAGATTTGACTGACCTTTAGCACACTCAAAAACCAGATGTTACCTGATGCCAACACTGGTTTCCCCATCGAAGCGATGGTGTTGGGTAATTTCACATGGTTTATCAGGCCACTGACGTTTAAAGGTTTACATAACTGGCCCCAGGATATCACTGGTCAGCCTCCCAGGCGAAGGGTGGGGCTGAAATCATTCTTTACTTCAGCCAGACCACAAGCAGCACATCACCTCACCCTTGATGGAAAGTTATTGTTCAGAGGATTCGGCAAGGTGAGTGCCAAGGAATCAATTAACTTACCCTTTAGCTCTTTTACCTTGATAATCTACTGATCTTTTTAATGTTACTTCGATCCCTTTTAAACATAACAGCCGTACATAATGCCAGGCTGCCTATGATGTTGGAAACTGAACTCGCACATATTGATACCCAAGAACCAACCGCTGAGTATTCTATAAATGATTTAGTTAAGTACCAGTAGTTTTTCTCCTCACTGAGTTTCACATTGTTTAGACTGCAAGGAGCTGCCTTATAAATGGTATATTTGCCACAGTAAAAACTTGAAAAGCTGCACACTAACCCTTTGTTAGAGCAAATAACAGATAATGAGATGTGTGTGGTTTATATATTGGATGGCAAGAACATTACTTGAAAATTACGAATAAATTACTTGACTGAAAAGCATTCAATCATCATGTGGTAATGTAGAATACTGACTTCAATGATGATCTTTAGTTCTACACTTTTAAGGCTCCCTGAGATTAGGGAAAGACCTCTTGTTGCCAAGTGTTGACCGTAATTTGTATCAGCATTAGAATTATTGTCTCTTTACACACAAGCCAGAGTTTGACAGAATGAGCAGGGGTGACCAAAGTAAATTAAGTTAATTAAATTGCGCTAACTGCCTCTCGGTGGTGGTCTATCTCTCATGGGGGGTGGGGAGGGGGCAGACTTTCAAGGGCCTGCACAGTGGCGCCACGTGCTGTTGCGGTGACCCTGCCAAGAATTGGCGAACCTACGTAAATAAATAAATAAATAAATAAATAAATATTGAAGAAGATCACTTTTAAAAGACAAGTCCTGTACATGTTTATTGCCAACACCAACCAAACATTTAGTCATTCGTTTTAAGGTGATAGAAAAGGTCCTCAACAAAACAAATTGCGGGCATCATGTTTTAACATCAATTGGTGAAGAAATCTTCTCACTTTAAATTTCTGCTGATCTAGAAAAAGAAATAAAAGAAGTTTGTGGTAATGTAATAACAGGTTATCAAGCAATTTCACTAATTAACACAAGTTTCTTATCTGTCTGTTCTCTTTTTGATGATTACATTGTGTTATGATCCATATTACTTTTTCACACAATCAATCCGTTCAGGACCAACATTTTCTCAGGATGGGAAAGTGAATTGGAGTACACAGCTGGTCATCTAATCTATTGTACTCATTTTTCAAAGGCAATAAATTATTGTATATTCACCACCCACTTTTTAACCACATAAGATCTTCAAATCAGCTAAAATCTCTTCTAAGTATAACGTCCAGAGCTCAAAATAATTCTCAAGCAGTTGCCAGACACGTTGACTGGCCGAAGAAATTTTTGCTCAGTCAAGGCCTGTTTCTGATGAGTCATACTATTAAAAAAAGTTGTTATGACTGCCTGTAAGCCCAAAACTATTATTTGCTTGTTCTAGTCATTGCTAGATTATTTTAAAAAGTGGCTTAAAGAACAAATAGCTTTAAATTTAACAAAAGATAGTCTCTGATCTCTGTTTTGACTTAAAACTCAAAATACAGGGCAGGGCGGTAACTTACTAAACCAACGATTGGAACTAGTAGCCATTTGAAAGTGCTTAAAACTTCTACCTTAGTTTGTTAACAGTTTGCTTTTTTTTAATGTTGTCTGGATGAAAGATTTAAAAATTGACTGTACGTTTTGTGAGCCAGATACAAAAATATCATTGCATACCACAAAACTTGACAACAGTGTGATAAGAGCATCAAAAACAATATGAATTCAGTTGTACCATCTATCTTCAAATGAACTCTATCAATCCTTGAATACAACTTGTTCTATTGGTATTGTTTGGGGGGGGGTGGGGGGGCTGGGGGGGCTATGAACATTGTTCTGTTGTTCTCTCAAAGGGTCTCAAACCCATGTGAGTCCATACCAGCTGCGGCATTTCCCTGGGTCCAGGATACTCGCACATGGCTTAGCAAAAAAAGATAAGTGGGTGGAAGGCAGCTACATGTTCCTCTTAAATCACCATCTAAAAATGAAGTAAAATCACGTACCTTTTACTTAGGAATTTCGTGATCATATTTGTCCTTGATAAAAGGAATTCTCTTTGTCACAACCTTCCAGTCTGAAACAAACAAAAATGCAATTGCTGCTCCTGTTGTCCATGCAGCTGCTGTTGGAACCCTACAAAAATGTGATAATAAAAGCAGTGGATAAATTATATACATTGTAGCATGGAGGGGCCAAGTTTCTATAGCAATTGTTCAATATTTTTTATTTTAAGAAATGATACATTCCTCAGAGTGATACCATAAAGTTTTGAAAGTGACAAACCTCTGAAAGTAGCCATAAAACGTCACAAGTGTTAGCAACTCCCAAAAGAAGCATTCCCCCAGAAAATAATGACCCTCTGAAAGTACAGACCTCAAAACTAATTTCCCTTTTTGCAAAAAAATAACAGATATGATAGATACCCTAAACAAAGGCCACACTGATCGGAGGTTTATTAATAATGCTAATTTGACATTCCCATTCATAACTCTAAAAGTACAGGATATACATTACTTTTTTTCAAAAAGTATTCCTTTCACATTTTTTGCAATCTTAATTTTTGAAGTGCCCAAGTGGAGTATATGTTTTAGCCATTCGAAAGTAACGACCCCCGAAATCTCAAAATTTTGCTTTCTGGGCATGCCCGAACTTTGCATGCTAATATTTTGCATCTGGATCAGAAGGCCACAAAGTGTACGACCTGTAAATGACTTTGTGTAAGTTTTAGCTCTTTATAGCACGACAGTGGCCAGAAAGCTACTGGACAAGCTTCAAAACGCATTTTTTGGCCAAATCTCCAGGGGTGAATGGGTTAAAATCTTCCACCTAAACTAACCTTAGAGCACTCTTATCCATATTGCCACAACTTGCTTAATATCTTTGGATGTGTATAACTTAACCCATTCGCCCCTGAACCGCCCGTAACCGCCCGTGCGGATCCAGGTCCTTTCTACCCATTGTGACGTCATCAGTTTTAACGGTCCAGGACAACTTTCTTCACTAACTTGTGCAGAGTGAAGAGATCTTTCAAACCATACCAGAATGAGCACAATTCAGTCAAGGACACCGGAGAAACAAGCAAAAAACCACGTGACATTGACCTGAAAATCTCCATGAAAATCTTGTCCCATTACCCACCTACCTTTCCTTTCGCCTAATCCTAAGATCCTAAAAGCTTTCCTAAAAACTCTTCCCACCAAAATCAAGCCTACTAAATGCCCAGCAAGAGAAAAAAAAAATGAGGCAAGAAAAGCAAAAAAAGAAGGGAGGAGAGAAAGCGAAAAGTAAAAGTCAAGACTGCTGTGTCACTTTTAAACCCAAAAACTATGTCGAAATTTTGCTTTCTGCGCATGCCCAAACTTCGCAAGCTGATATTTTGCATCTGGATCGGAAGACCGCGAAGTGTTCGACCTGTAAACCAGTTTGTGGTAAGTTTTAGCTCTTTATAGCATGACAGTGACCAGAAAACCACTCGACTAGCTTCAAAACGCGTTTTTCGGCAAAATCTCTAGGAGCGAATGGGTTAAACTTATAGCTCAGTCAATTCCAAGAGTGCCCATCCCCCCTCCCCCCCTGGGGGGATTTATCAGTTTGTTTTGGAAAAGCTGCAAATGCCCGATGGTGGGGCCAGGTGGTTCAAACAAAGACAGCATGGTGGGGCTTAATGTTAGTGTGCAAACGCCCCATCCCAGGACAACAACAAAATTGCATTTTCCAGTAAATAAACTGCAAATACCATATTTGTGGGAAATCTGTAATAATTTGATCAAAACGTGTGAAGCACCCTATGCAAATCGCTCCTAGCCGCTAGTTACGATTATTGCAAAAAAGATCACATTGATCTGATATTATTTTAATATCAATGACCATTGACTGAACTATAAACTAGAATTTTAATAATACCTTTCTTATTTTCAAAGATATTTAATATGGTAAATGATAAACAAACAACAGACGAGCTTAAAATGAGTGTATTTTCTCATCACCATAGAATGGTTTTGACAGTGTATTAATTGTTGCATTGATCGTACAATTGACAAAGTTTATATAAGCTTTCAAATATCTCACAGAATTTTTTTTTTATGCCTCAACTATTTACGCACAAAGAAACCACTGTCTTTTTCTTTAAACTCTTCAAACAATACATCAATTGTTTTTCCTGCATGTGTGAACTGATCACGATGGCAGGAAGCAATTTCTTAGATAGACGCAAAAAATACTGTGCGGTAGGGAAGTGATGGAGTGAAAATCACAAGTATCTTTTTGAAGCATTAAAAATATTCTTTATAGAAATATCTAAACCTATCTATATAAGCATATTTTAAGTGAAATGTTGGAAAAGGAATGACGTTAAGCACTTCTAGAAGAATTGACAAATGCTCCACCCCTGGGCAGTGGTTTTCTGACAAATCCATGCTTGGAATTGACTGAGTCATTATCTGTTGACTACAGGAGCTACTGTTCTACTAACTTGAATTAATAAAATCATCAACTAAAAAATATACACTATTTTGGTGGCTAGTTTGCATAGGCCGCAAGTGGATAGCTCATTTTCATGCTTTGTAGCTCATTTGGGGAGTGGAAGCTTAGAGCCTGTTTGGTAGGAGAATTATTCCTGGCTAAATGCAAACTCAAGAAGCTATTTCCAGTGTCAAAGGTGCAATTGTCTAGGGAGTTCTGAGAGCTTGCTCCCTCTAAATTTTGGAAAGTAAGATTTTCTCAAGTGCCGTTTCCTGCATTTTGTTATCATTTCTGAGTTATTCTATGAAACATTATACGTGAGGAAAGTGTTGTGTAATGTTCTACCCTCAGATCGCACAAAAAACCAAAAAAACCTGTTTGGAATTTCATGATAAATAAGGAGATTTAAACAAAAATCAGAAGAATGGGAGGCAACACAACAAATTAGGAGACTCCCAATCAAATAGGGAGGGTTGGAATTCCTTAAATGTCAGAATAGCTGGCCACTTTGTACAAGTCCCTCCGGCAGTCCTACAATCGTCAAAATTTACAAATCATAACATTCTTCGTTCTTTAAGCCTTCAAATCTGGTCATTTCCAGCTCTACTTGTGTCATTCTTCATTCTGTTATACTTTTATATGAAATGAAGTAAACTTAATTTATATAAGCTCACATGTTGAGTACAGGATTGCGGAATAGCTGACTAATAGATTGATCGACCACAGGACTTTTTACAGCTGCTTTTTGAGACGGGACTGCGTTAGCAGTCCTTCGAGTTACTTGATTATAGAAGATTCATCGACTACTGCGGGAATGCGGGGGAAGTCGTTCAAATACCCGATTTAAATAGTTTTATTGCCTGTAGCACAACAGGTCTGTGAACTAGAAACACGCAATTTTATTACTTGATCACTTCAGAACTACAGGAGCAGTTGATATCGCTTCGAGGGGGCCGCTATTCTGAAGTCTCCCGATTTCCGTGATAAAAGGACTCCTAGATAAAATAGGATTGCTTACCATGACTTCCCAACATTTTTGTAGTATCTTCCTAAATATAAGAGCTCCGAAATTGGTCGCATCCCCGACATGGTTATACTTGCTCACCGGTAGATTTCCAAGATGGCTGCCTGTACTGTACGCATGTCAAATAGGTAAAAACGCTGTTCAAAAGTACTATTAGAGGAACAGCCTGGTACCCAGGGTCAGCTCGTTTTCCAATATGGCGGACGAAATGGGAGATCTTTATGGTAGGTGTGGTATAAACTGATTGTTTGTCCATCAATATCTGCAGATTAAAGACGTCGATGAACAATGAATGATTGTCCTTCATTAAAAGAGAAATTTAGGACAACAAAGTTTATCTTGGAGGCAGGTAGATGCTGACTTTAATACCTTGATAATACCAATAATACTTCTTGGTAAGATTTCCGTATAAAACCCATACATTTATTACATGCATGCAGCAATTTCATACTTATTTTTTTTTTGTCACAAATAGTTTAATATGAATAGAGTCGACACATGTATGCGGGGTTATACGGAAATCTTACCCGCTACCACTGTCTGTGCACGAATTTTGGTAATTTCTTTTTAGCATTGCATATATTGTAGGGCGTTGCAAGTGTTGATTTGCTGCAGAAACTTGCTGTTCTTTTGGCTTTTGTTACTTTTTGGGTACCATCGCCTTATAGAGGAAAAATCTATGTGAATGCATGAGCAAAATGACAAGTTTACGCAAGAATATGACGAATGAATATGCCAAATGTAGAATGTAAAACGACAAAAAATAAAGAATCTTTTTTGGTTTTTCGCTGTATTTATTCTCACTTAAATCTATGGTAAATTAGCCAAAATCCAAAGGAATACCAAGACATGAGTTAACATGTCCAGACTGCAATATTCATTGTTTGTGGCTAAAAATGCACCCAGAAATGACCACACAATTGCACCATTTTTGTTGTTTATTGTCAAATATACAACATTTTCCTCCGTTATAAAATTGTCATTTTGCTCACACACTAACTTGTTTTCCTCAATAGAGTGATGGTCTCCTAAAAGTAACAAAAGCCATTCTTTCTTTCAAATTTGTAATGTTTTGGGGTATACATAGTGTATTTTAAAATAAATAAATGTTAAGTTAGGGCCAATCAGCATCATCTGCGCCACGTAACCCACCCAGTACCCCATATTTTGGAATAGGCCATTTGCAAGATGGTGTCATTTTACTACTAAGACCAGAATTCTTTCGTTTTTCTTTTAATATTTAAATTTGGTAGCCCCAGTGAGGTTTAAGTGACAGAAGCACTAATTTTCACAAGAAAGCAAAACCCTGAAGGATCCTGGTCATAGTTGTAAAGTGATGCCATCATGCAAATGGCCTATTGCCCTGGCTTGACTTGGAGTCCCATTTCCCTTGAAGTTGCTTATACATTTGAAATTGGTCACAAAGTAGAAATACTGTGTAATAGCATCAAACCATTTCCCTCTGCCTGGTCACAGTTTGTCCCATAGGCTGCTTAGATGGGGAAAGTAAAAGCAAGAATTGAGCTTTGCGTAATTTGACCACAATATGTTACACTGAAAGCCTACTAGTGATTTCTGGGCCATAAAACACCGCCATTTTTTACAAAGGCATATTTGTGGTAAGTGTTAAATAAATTTCAAAATCTCTGCAGTTTATTTTAATAATTCTTATTTAGAATGTTTTGCTTTTGAGGTCACAGACTCAAGCTTCCCCCTGTGGCCTGTGCTTCTGCATGTGTACTTTATCATCGTTTCTTAAAATTGTGTCAGGAAGGTGACTACAAGTTGTATGATGGAACTGTAAGTGATTATTACCATTTATAAAATAACTGAAATAGTAGGCGTGATCTGATTGGTCAAAAAGCTATGGTTTATTATACCGGTAAACCCATAGAAAAAGACATCCGGACCACGAGCCATAAACAAAACCGGCTATTGATCTGCAAACAACGATTTTAGAAAGGCTAAAAAGACAGAACAAGTTACTTACCCAGTCCTTCTTAATATTAAAGGCTTTGGTTTCCACATTTATTACTAAGCGTCACAATTCGCTACTGCTATAGCTTTAGAAGTTATAAAGTACAAAGCTGGAAAACAGTTTACATTTCACGACGATGCCAAATCGCAGAGAAAGACAACAACTGTGTGAATTTCTGGTGTAGAAAGTCTCTCGGGAAAACTTAACCACGTGCCAGCCAGCAACAAAATGGATAGTTCTAGCATTCTTGATTTATTTTATGTCAAAATTAAATTCCTTAGTTAAAGAAATTGTTTCAAAAAGAGATCTCTGGCTCTACTGGATTTTTTAGAGGGGATACCTGCACTGACAACTTTCTCCATGTAGTTAGAGTTAGGTTGTAAACAAGCTGCCAACGATGATGAAAGATGTCAGAGTCTCAGGCTGGTTTTTTCCAACATTTGCACAAATTATTTGGTGATATCAATGCCATATATCCTACCTCAAACCACCTGACTTCACAAATCGACAAATATTAGCGCCAATATGTGGCTACGGGAAAGAAACCTTTCTCCACCACTGACATATTTCCATCGGTCGCTGTACGTGCATGTAAAGTTACATGCGACAACTTCGCAAATGCAGCCACGTCATTACCTCAGCATTTCTTGATCATAATAAAGTCCAGAAATTTACAACTCGAAAAGCTTGTAAATCACTCGCCTTCGGCTCGTGATTTACAAGCTTTTCTCGTGTTCTCCCAACATCCCGCGTGGGTTATCATGCCGGTAAACCCATAGAAAGTGTGGTCTATTGCTTAAATATACCACTACTCTGCTGGAAGGAGACAGAAGGGTTTGTAGTATTGCGATATAAATTTGAGCTTTTTTTTTAAGCAGTACATGTATTTCGGTAATTTAAATTTTAACATTATTTTACTTTCTTAACTCATTTATTACAACTCCAACATGGCCGCTCCATGTGAGGGCTACCTACTTAGCATAATGTACAGGTGACACGTAACATGTGACCTATACTGTGACAAAGGCACGGTATTGCAGTATCATCTTGCCCTCCAGTATGCGGTATTTTGGCTGATTGTATTCGGTAAAAGAAGACCCTTCGTGGTATTGTGGTACCATTCATTTGCACTCTCCTGTCTTATACAGGTCAATACAATATGCAATGCAAAACACAGTAAACCATACACACCGTTGTGGAATCGACTCCCTCTAGAAATTAGACAATGTCAATCATTGAACATTTTTAAAGTTTTACTAAAGACACATCTTTTTAAATTAGCTTTTTATTAGTTCTTTTATTAACTCATATTTTACTTTTATTGTTTTCCGAAAATTGTAAATTATTATTATTATTATCATTATTTGGACTAGCCATTTATTCCTTTAAGATTTTAGTGTTGTAATGCGCACTCGATCATATCTTTATCGCATGCTAGACTGCGCAATATAAGAAATAAACATTATTATTATTATTATTATTATTATTATTGTTAATAATCTTACTGTCTAATAGTAAATGATTCCGAATTTTTGACAATTTATGAAAGTTAATCTACAACAATCCCATTATGGGATTGTTGTTGCATCCATGACTGGGCTTTTTAATCTGTGTGTTGATAAATTTGAGGTCTTCTCACATTTCCTTGCGATGACTGAGGTTGATTCTGGTGCATACATGCTTGAGATAAAGAAAAATGCTTGATGGATACAACTTAGCGCTAGTCAACAAGGTAAGTAGAAACAACAGAACACGATCTGAACAAAATGGTGGAAAAGTAACAACAAGAACAACGTCCTCAGTGAAAGGAGTCTGGGTAAAGACAGAGTCTGCATGCCTAGGTGCGCACGGCTCACTAGTCAATACAATAAAGTAACACAACTAATAATGCCTAATGGCACTACTGTCTCTTTTCCTGTCTCTTTTCTTCGTCTCTCGTAATGACAGGGTCTTGAGGGGTAGACTAATACAATACAAAATTCTCTAGGTATTGTGGAGTGTGGCAATTGCATGTGTGTCATTTAGGTACGACATCGTGGTCTGGCTGGTTGCAGGGAGACGGTAAGGATGTAAGTTTAGTATCTGTATCGGGATGAGAAGAAGGAGTAGAGAGAGCAGCAGGCACCGGTGGTAGGGTGGATGTAATGCATCTTCTGTGGTCCGGTACAGTTGAGGTGTGGGTGTGGGAGGAGCTGTAGGTATCTGTGGTGGTGAGGCTGGAGGCAAGGAGGTATCATCCTCGTCATCGGTGTCGAAGTGTGCACTGCTCATGTGATGTGGCAGGGAAGGTGAAGTATCCATAGGTACTTTGCAGCACTCAGCCTTCTTGATACAATAGGTGGTACTCCTCAACTATGAACCAACAAACTTTCTAACCTGGCACTAAGCACCATCCATGGACGTAACTAGGTAGCAATCTCTCCCATGAGATTTTTTTAGGTCACAATAGAGATACACCAGGTCGCCAATGGCAACTGAGGGGCTACTGGCCACTTGGGCCACGGGGCTTTGGACTTCTCACTGCTGGGATGGTTGGCTTTATGGAGGCTCTGAGCTCAGAGAGATCAGATCATAGTCACCTACAGTGGAATCTGGATATTTGAGAACTGATCATGCTGTGTCCACATTTTGTGAGCTGACAATCCCCGAGAGCAAAATCGTGAGTTCAGGGTTGCAGTTGCGACAGAGAGTACAACAGGAGAAACTGGCCCACCATGGGGATCCTGTCGAAGGAGTTCAAGTTCAAGTTCTTGGACCGCTCTTTCCGCAACAGGGTTCCTGTTTCAATTCTTGACTCTGCCGATCTCAAGAACAATATTCTGTGGTCGTGAAGGACTGGGTCATTGTCGAGAGCCATGAAACAAGGGGCGGTTTCAGTTCGTATAACAGCAAGGGGACTGTCTAATGGTTGCATGTTAATACACAGGCTGATAAGGGCATCGCATGGCATGTCGTGGCACTTGTTAGGAAGGAGGGTTGATACTGTGTAGGAAGTGACACATTCACGCAAGACAAGAATAAACTGTTTGGCTCGTTTGATGACATCGGCAGCAAAGGAGATACCCACAGTGTCAGGTGGTGGATTAGTAGACTGCTTTACCACAGTAGTGGGAACTGTGTGGAGTGAAGCACAATGATGGCAGCTAGTAGTGACGTGATCAACAGCTTTGTCCATATCCAGGGCAGAGAGATATCGCTGGGTGACCATCTTCATTTGGTGGCTGGAAGGGTGGCTGAGGTGGACATGTAAAGCAGACAAGAGACCATTGAGGATCAGGTGAGGGAAGATAATACACTCTCGGGTAAGCACTAGTGGTTCATTACATTTAACAATGAGTAAGCCATTGGAAGCGATTGTGGCGACATTAAGGTAGCGTTTTACATCTTTAATGTTTGTCAACTTCTTGGAAGAGCGTGGCCTTGAGTAAGATGGGCATGAGTGCGCCGTAGGTCTGGACACTCTGCCTGGAGGGCAAGCCAAGCAGCTCTGGTAGTGAAAGGAAGTTTCTGACAGTATGCTTTGGACACTCTGCCTGGAGGGTCTGGACACTCTGCCTGGAGGGCAAGCCAAGCAGCTCTGGTAGTGAAAGGCAGTTCCTGACAGTATGCTTTGGACAGATGCGCGGAGAACCATGGAATCCTCAGTGCGTTGAATGAAGCTACAAACCTGGCAAGTTGGGTTGTCACACTTGGAAGCATTGCAACTTGCAAAGTCAGAAGATAAAATTGCAGATCCAGCAACATGATGAACAGAGGCGTGGTATCTACTGACAGTGGAGAGGAAAGTAGCAACACAAGGGCTTGAGGAAAACTGACCGCGGCATAGCTTTTCAAAGGACTGTACACAAGGTTTGCTGTCAGTGAGGATACAAGCTGGTGTTTTCGATTGAATGATGTAAGGGCTGAAGTGTTTTGCAGCTGTGATGGATAAGGCCTCTATCTCGCAAGGGAGCCACGTGACTTGGCGACCGCGGAGTTTGGCACTGAATAAACCGGCTAGCTGTAGCTTTTTGTTATTGGTGACGTACATGGGAGCAGCAATTCCTGGAGTTTTGACAGCACTGTCGGTGATGATCCACAATTGATCATCGTGACAGGGGAGGGAGATGGAGCGGCTTGCGGAAAGGGCAACTCATTTCCAGTTCTGCAGTAACTCCTCTGGTGAGTCGGCTCTACAGTATAGATTGTCGGCGATCTTGGCAACAACTCCTTCGTGAATAAGGTCTCCAAGTACACAACACGAGTTCCTCCAAGGCAGTTTCTGAGCCAGGCATGCCCATCGCTGAACGGGCATACACCTGGACCCCATGGAATGGAGTGGCTATGCTGCAATATTTCATAGCCTCGCATGCAAGAGGGATTTGATAAAAGGCACTCATGAGATCAGTCGTAATGATATGCTTCCACTGAGTGATTTGGCGAAGGGTGGAATCAACGTCGGGCATGAGCAACGGTTGAGGCTTGCTGTATCTTCCCACGTCAGCAAAGGCGGTGACCAGGCACTAACCACTGTTACTCTTTTTGACAAGGAATGATGGTTTTAGATACTCCACAGCGACGTTCAAGTCTTCTGGTCATTTGAAGATGCCTAGTTTCTCTAACTCGTCAAACTTGTTTTGGAGGTCCACAAGTTTGCTCCGCGCATACTGAGGCAGATGGCCTTTTCGTTGTGGTGGTTCAACTGGACCCATGTTCACTCTAGCCTCAAAAGGGCCAACAGCACCATTATAACCTTGGATCGTGGAATCGAAAACAGAATCAAAGTGAGTGAGGGAGGGAGTGAAATGACGACTGCATATTGGGCTGCAAGAGATTGTCTGGGTCAATGTGGACAGCTGATGAGAAGCTAGTACCAGATACAGAAGGCGACAGGCTGATTGACTACTTAGAGAGGTTGGCGGTGTGTTGAGGCTGTTCATGAGTACTAAAGGTGAAAATGAGGCTAACCTGACAAAAGTGCTCGTGTCGTTTAAGCTGAATGGGTTCGCCTGACAAGTTTGGGATTTGTATTCTTCCTGCCCATTAGAAATAATGCCAGGAGGGGGCCACAGATCTGAAGTGGTTGCTAGGTGGACCAGAGAAATGTTGGAGCAGGGCTCCAAAGCATGGAGGGAGTCTGGAGGGAGATCTTGTGGGAGTTCTAGTTCGATATAATCTCCATGCCATAATGTGGTTGAAGTTGTGGGAGCGCGTAGGACCACAGCGCGACGTGCAGCTTTGCTGTGTAGAATGATCATCAGAAGAGCCATATGTGAAGGAGGAGCCATCCGGGAGGGTAATCAGGTGCTTGGCAGGATGAACAGCGATATCATTGGCCTCCATAAAGGGGGTACCAGTGAGGACCTCTACATCCAAGTTTTCCATGACCAGTCTGTCAAACTGGAACACATGTTGTCTGTGAGTAAAGGAAAGCTTGGTTTCACCAATGACCTTTAGTGGGGATGATCCGTCAGCCTGATGGGCAGACTGGGTACTCTTACAAATCTCAACTTTCAGCTTCTGAACAGTGGACAAGCGAATCATGTTACCAGTGGCCCCACTGTTGATGGTAATATGGACGAGGCTGTGACCATAAAACGTGTCCAGGAAGGGAGACTGGGGTACCTGGATTCTCAATGCACTGGGGGTGGGTTGGTTTCCAGTAGGCGCAGGTTGGTAGTCCTGTGGTTCTTCCTCAGGATCCGACCCATCACAATAATACCCATGATCTGCCTAGCTTTTGCGATGAACTTTTGATCGGTGTCAGGAAGATAAGTGCACTCGCTTAGGTAGTGGTGGAAGTCTGCGCGTGTGGCCTGTTGGCAGATGGGACAGGATGTAGGGTGTGTTTGGAAGCGAGTGGTGGGCTTGGCAGCTTGTGCGGGCCTGCCATAGGAGGAGGCAGAGATGCGCATTACCTTAGCATCTTCAGTGGCACGGATTTCATCCAGCAAAGATTGGAGAGCTTGCAAGATCTCAGGATTGATTGAGGCAAGTGTGCGAGAGCGGAGTTCAGTTCTGTAACGTTGTTTCACTAGTTTTGGGAGGTCAGGATGCACAAGTCGTAACCAAGTGAGTACAATAAAATTCTCCAAAGTGGGAGTCAGTTCTTCATCTTCAGTGAGGAGCACTCCATGGTGTTGTATGCTGTTGCTGTGAAGGAAGTTATCCTCTGTAAAAGCCGTAAGTCTTTGGTAAAGATCCTCAGGTCATTTGGCAGGCTTGAGGTGGATTTCTGAAAGATCAAGAATATGTGCTCTGGTGGCTTCGAAGCCGAAATGCAGGCATATGGCTGACCAAATGGAGCCCATAGATGTTGAGTTCTTGACAATGGTGTTTCTGGAGATAACTGAACAGTAATTGGCTATTAGACCAAGCATTAACTCAAGCATGCTCACTTTTTGTTGAGCAGTACGGTGGCTTCCTTCAGGTACTGAAGAGCCGTCATTGGTGATGCCTCGAAGTGGGCTGTTTTTGGTCTTTTTTTACCATGTAGCTCCGTCTAAGAGAAAATGAGCAAACTGAGCGTCTAAGGAAAGGGTATACACAAGGTTTTGACGCCACTTCTCAAAGGAAGTTATGGTCTCCGTCTTGGTAAGGCACCATTGTTTTGGCGCACGCCGACTGGCTGCCATTAGGTCGATCTGTCCAGCAGACGCTTTCGCTGACTGTTGGGTTCCGTTTAATGTTTGTTGACAAGTTTGTAGCGGGGCAAACTGCTTCACTGATGAGGTGTGGAGTTCGTTTTAACGGCTGCCACCACGCCAGTCAACAAGGTTGTAGAAACAACAGAACATGATCCGAACAAAATGGCGAAAAGTAACAACAAGAACAACGCCCACAGAGCAAAGGAGTCTGTGTAAAGACAGAGTTTGCTTGCCTAGGTGAGTGCGGCTCACTAGTCAATACAATAAAGTAACACAACTAATAATGCCTAATGGTGTAGAGTAAGCGTGATTGATCATAAATGCGGTATCAGTATTTTGTCGATTTTTATGATGGTATTTTTGGTATTTGGTAATTTTTCTTATGGTATTGCAATATTGTATATCCCCCAATCTTCCCCTCCAGCTGCTTACAGAAGTAAATAGTATTCTCAAGATGTCTAGCCTTTGTATTCATTAACTTGGCTTTAGTTTTTGTGATCCTCTTTTGTCAATATTTTGACATCTTCCATTCTGATTTCATTTTTATTAGAAGCCTTACAATGTTCATGAAAAGCTGAGGTGGCGCTTGTCTTGTGTTCTCATTATGCACCCCTAGTTGTCTTCCAGTATCCCCAATGTAATGGTTTTCACGAGCACTGCTACTGATGTGGAACACCATACCACTTCTCTTATCCAGATGGGTGTGGTCTTTGATTTTAGTGAGCTGCAGGACTTGTGATGTAAAGCAATGCCATGTGAGCTAAAAGTTCTCTAGAGTCTTTTTGGCAGTTGATGTACATGTGGTAGCCCACATGTATCGTCTTATTGTACACTCCAGTAATATGAACATCTGCCAAATCCCCGCCAAATATAAATCACAGACATTTGACTGAAAGGTAACTCTCACTATTGTGGACTCTTGTTATTAACATTAACCCGCAGTCCTGAGGATGTCTGCAATAAAGGGAGTTGACTTTATGATGTGAATTACTGTTGGTACTTGTAAGTTTCAAGGCTCTTACATTCTTAATCCTCATTTGATTCATTTAGCTTGTTGGAACAACTGCATTGTATCTTGCATCAAAAACAGAAGAATTTCCTTGTAAACTTCGAGATGTCATAAATGTTTCCTACAGGTAACAAAATTGTTGTCTTTATCTTTTTACTTTACTTTGAAGGGTATTTCAGTCCATGTCTAGTCCTTGAGATATTAAATTTTACCCAATTACCCAAGGGGTTTGATAGATTCCTCGATAAGTACCTGCTACATTGTAAGGTTCTCACCATCATCAAGGAGAGTGATATCAGCTGCCCATACCATCTAGAAGCAGATGCGAACTTTTCTATGTACAGTGTATAATGGCCTGGTCTGAGAGGGCATCAACAGGACATAACCTCCAGAAGCAACTTTTTCCAGTAACTCTTCTAAGGTGTCAAGTTTTATATCAATACATAATACCCTCCTGAATTGAATAGTAAGATTTATCACAGCATTGGTTATCAACAGGTTAACCTCTGTATCTAGATGTGAATACCATGTGGCACAAGGTTCTGTGGGGGAGGGGGGGGGTAATTTTGTAGATCAATAATTTGTTGTATTTTGTTGGATCTGGTTTTTGTTATTGTGAAAGACTGGTTTTTCTTGCTGGCCATTTATTTTTAGGATTTTCAGAAAGTTGCATTCAACTGGAATAACAGCACTTTGCCTTTTGATTTAACTACATGTATTTTAAATACAAGTGAAAGAACATTCTAAGATGTAAACAACATTAATGAGTGTCATATTCTATCACATCCAGCAGTTGATCAGCAATAATTACTGTCAGTGTCACTTGTTGGACCATGATCACCCGCATGTTCTTTTTCACACCAGTGTGCTACATCTACTTCAGTAGAGTGAATTTTAGGGGAGAACATTTTTGTGAGAATTTCTTCGCAGGTTGTGAAGAAAAAATGCAAAAGGTGCAAAAATTATATGCCACAAAAATTTTTTGCTCCATGGTATTTGCATCTAGTACTGACAACAATTTTGAAAAGGTATACAGTAGCAGGGAGATTGTATGTAGAGGCAGCAAACCCTAGAAAATTATTATTGCAACTTTGGAATGACCAAAAGACAACAGGCTTGAAAAATGACAAGGTAGATCTAGAGGACATGATTAACTAGTTTAATTAGGGGTATATGTGCAGGTGTAAGCTGTTGAAAGAATTTCTTTTTGTTTTATGTAATTTTTTAGTAACTTAATGCCCTTGTAAAGTGCTCTTAACAAACTAGTCTTGAAATGCTGAGTATGTAAATTTCATATCATTTGAACGGCAGAATGAAGAAATAAATGCAAAGACGATCATCAGACACAAATTATGCGGTTCCAAAAAGAAAGCCTGAAAAAGTGCAGGCTTGCTGGGATTTGCATCCTGACCTCTGTGATACAGGTGCAGCACTCAAAACAATTGGGCTAGCAAGCCAACTGGGAGCTGGTCATTAAATTAGTTTGTAATATACCCAGAAAATATGAAATTATGAATGATGTGAAGTTCATGTATTTGAAGATCCGCAGAATGAAGAAATAAATGCAATGAAGGTCATAGTGGTTGAAGACCCAACTTATGCAGTAACAAACTAAGAACTCCATAGAACGATTTTATTCAACTACTTATCTTTTTAGGGTGTTGCATAGGGATAAAGCACCGTTGGAAGTAGGGTCTTTGTACTGGGAATTACGTGACAGTGTCGTTAACTGTGAGCTGATGATGTTAAGAATTCTTCAATTTCATGTGGCATTCAACAATCCACATAAGGTACCAAAGTTTAATCGTCCTCCACAAGCTTGTTGTCTTGTTTATAATTTTCTTTGAATTGATGTTTGAACAAACAGTATGGGAAATCATCCGTACTCTTATCTTCATTGCGGATAAATTTCTCTTGAAGATTTTGGGATCAGTTGTTTGTTTGCTCATAAAGTACTATTAACTTGTGTGGTATAGACTCTATGATTTTATCGCTTCAACAAATAAAACCTTCTTTCAGTAATAAATTATTCATGTTGAATGCTCTTTCCATGCCCTCTGTTACTTAAAGTTAACACTGGAAAGCTATTAATCTTTTAACAGTTATTCATGACAATTGTTTTTGTGTTTGTAGTATCTTCTCCATTATCTTAAGTCCCTTGATGACTGGCTTGGAGATGAATCATCAAATTCTATCAGCCAGTTGAGCTGGAGTTTTCTGCACGACAGTTTCCACACTACGCTATCACTCCAGTTTAAGCCATCTCTGATTGCAGTCTCCATGATCTATTTTTCTCTGAAGTGTCTTGGTATAACTGTTCCATCTCAGGGAGCTCAACATACTTGGTGGAAGGTCAGTATAAAAAAGAAATATACTCAACAAGGACCCACCTTGACTAGACAGGTGGCTTTATGGGACACCATTCATCAGATAAGCCTGAAGGACACATATGTTTGGTCTGACATCCAAGACAAAATATGAGTGTGAAATCTTCTAATAACCTGATAAGCCTTAAGGACTCATATGTTTGGTCTGATATACAAGACAAAAATATGAGCAGCGTGAAATCTTCATAACTATTACATTTGATTTTTTTTGCGTAAAAAACGCAGATCTGCGTCCTCCTGATGTAGAAGAAGACGCGGACTCTTACGCGATAAAGACAGCTTTATTTACAGGCAGTATTCACACAAACCGAAGTAAATTTACCACACGAATAAAGAGAACTGTATCCAGAGCCTCGGCGCGTGCCGTGACGGAACCATGATCTAGTACAGTACATAACTTTAAAAATCCACTTTTATTTAGTTACAGACATTCAGTTTTATTCATCTTAGCCAAGACGCCTTAATGATTAAAATTTTGACAGCACCCACATGTAAGATCATGTTAAGTCAATGGTATTCTTGTTTTTGCAGGCAATGTGCCCAGACAGTACGGAGCAAGAAATCCAAGCAACAATTAGTAACATGATGGAATTCTATTCGCAAGAAAATGTCGTTGCGGAATAAACGATTGAAATTAAAGACAGCGATTGTGTGTTCTCTGTATTCGCTGTAAATCAGTGCCAGGGTAGAAAACAGAAATATCTTCTCCAAGTCATTTGTTTTCATTTGACTTGACAACTTACTCAAAAGGCCTCCTGCTACAGCCCGGACGTACCAACCATGTAAGAAGTATATATTATCCTATGAGCAAGCTGTGGGCTTTTCACCGCCGAAATCTTGCAATACGAGTAGAAACCAACAGAAAATATGCAGATGTTGTAGCTTTTTCCTTCAAGGCTTACCGTAACAGTACATTTAATAAATGTTGAGGATTGGATGATGATGTTTTTGCCCGTTTTTAGCCTATTAACTGGTCATAACTTGCGTTCGGATGGCCTCCTATATAAGCCTGCGAAAACATCCGTTTCTCCTCGCTCTTCGCCAACGGGGACGTTTCAAGCGTTCCTCCGCGCCAAACGTCCCTGGCGGCGAAGAGCGAGGAGAAACGGATCTTTTCGCAGGCTACTCCTATATGTGTAGTTTTCTTACGGCTTCGTCAAGCGTTCCTTCGTGACGAAGGCGAGCCTGAAACGCGCAATTGTGGAAGCAAACATACATTTAACTGAAGTAGTATAGAAGGGATGAAATAATCCTTTTTTGAGGTTAATTCTTAGAATTGCGGGTTGAAGTAGGAACGTCGATTGTCTTGTTTTTTTTAAATTCACCTTTTCAATACTGCATCCAAGGTAAATGCTATCGCCTGATGGTATTTTGGAACGAAGCAGCCGACAGAACCGCACCAACCGATCTACTATGGGATTACATCTGCGACTGGGGATCGCGGTGTTTCTTGGGTGTGCAGGTCGCGTAACAACCCTATGCCGTGTGTTCATTATCACGGTAGGCTTTATCTGCAAGCATTTTATTCCCTTTCGATGAGGCTTGGTCCGAAGGAGACACCATAGTCAAAGCTTACGTCAGGTTATGACGTTGAGGAAGATAAAGAAAGGTTTCAAGGGAATTGATACTAGTTTTAGCTTGAACGCTTGTTTCGAACCTTTGCCTGATGGGTACTAGAGTACTCCCTTCCAGACATTGTGCCGAACCAACTTTCAGGGTCTTCTAAAAACTGAGAAAGTGCTATCTTTGCTTCGACATCTACAAATGGTTAGCCTTTGTTGTCTTCTCGGGTTAAGGATGAAAAACCGTCGGCGCAACCTTTGCTGAACGATCTGTCATGAGTTGAGGGAGGAAACTTTGCACGGGACGTATGATTCCCGCCCGCGTGCGAGAAAGGAAATAGGAGACATCTGAACGAAGGCTATAAACAAACTTAAAAGGAAAAAACACCCATGTTTTCTCAACTTTATTTTTTAAATTGTTATTTACAATTATGTACCAGACACCACAAAAGGACATTCTTAAAAGCTTCAGAAAATATGAACAGTTGCAAGTGATTTCTTCAGTCAACGTTTTAACCAAAATATAAGTCGCGTTTTTGTTTCGAGTTTTCTATCGTTAAATTCTCATTCCCTTTTGTTCAGTTCAACACTCATTGCCACAAGAACAAAGAGAAATAAATTGAATCAAAGCATAATCTTGGCGAGGAGTGGAGGAAATTATCTAGCCAGTATTTTATGTCTGTAAAAGCCAAATATCATCCTTTCTGTCAGAAGGCTTCCACGGCTGCCTCATTGCTTTTAAAATTTAGTTCTTGTTATCGTTCTAGACGTTATTCAAGTTCCCTTTGACGTCACTCATCACTGTCTGAATCAACAGTCGTGTTAGTTTTCCTTCTCCGTTTAGCGTTACGAGGCTTCACGGCTGGTTCTTCTTCCTATGTACAGAAAAGAAAAAAAAAATATATATATATATATACATATATATATATATATATATATATATAGAATTGAAATGAATCCTCTTACACTAAGACGACCTTAATCAGTTACCAGACGGCTAAAAGGATGAATGAATTACCACTTGATCTTGGAGAGGATGGGTTGTATCTTTGTCGCCTACATAATGAAAGTGCCTCGAGATTGCCTCGCACTGGTGATTTTATTTTACAGAAAAGTCTAGATTCTTATATTTATATATTTATCACTGACACACTACACATAAACCAAGAATTAAAGTACAAGAAACAAACAAAACGAAAGCAAAACTGGAAAGGAAACGCAACAACTTCTCCATGCCGGAAGTAACACTTGACTTAGAGGAGAGAGCGGCGGGATGTTCCATCACACGTTTAAACACTGAGAAATGCCATGAAAATACGACTCCGCATTGAAAATACGACGCGCAGTGGAGTATTGTGACAAACGTTAAGGTAGGTGATATTGTGATCAAATACTGTGTGGTATGTTTGCTTGACTTTAGAGGAAGAAATTAAGGATTATGATAAGGATGCAAAAATGAGGAGCTTTCCATCTGATTTCAAACACTCATTAAATATTAATTCCCTTTGCGTTTTTTTTCTGAATTTATAATGTGTTCGAGAAAAAACTGTTCTGAAGTGTTGAAGTTACAGAGGAAACGCTTTGGAATTAACTCTTTCATCAGTGGTACGAAATGGTTGACAAAACCGTGAGGCGTAATTCAAAGGTTGATTTTACGAGCGGTTTTAGCAAACATTTCCAACGACTGATGAACGAGATTTTCCCGAAACGTTTCGTCCGACACTTTAACATTTCAGTACTGACTTTCTTTTACAAACATTTCTTATACAGTGTAAATATTAGATAAACACAAAGTGCTCCACAGCAGTCTCAATTGCGCCGTCCCGTCAGTCCGCACTCAAACAAAAAGGTCTTCGTAACTACGGCCACTATTGCACATTCTGATACTGACAGTATAATCCCGTTGATTCACTTTTCTTTCCATACTTGTACTTACTGCCCCAAGTAAGAGAATACAAGACAGTCTTGGATTCTGGATTCCACATAATGGATTGCGGATTCCAATTGTTAGTGGGAATCCAGATTCCTTGAACAGTATTCCGTATTCCAAAGGCCAGGATTCCACATTCCACAAGTAAATATTTCTCGGATTCCGGAATCCGGATTCTCTTACATTGGGAGATTCTTAATTGAATGAAATCTTACAAAATTCAAGATACCCAATATATGCTATTGGCCTATTGGCTAACCTCTTCGCTCTCAGAAGATGAGGATGCAGCTCTGTTGGCAGCCATTATGGAAGCGCGTGTTGTCCTTTTTCTAGAGTCCTTGTCATCGCACAGCGAAAACAACAACTTAAACCTGACAACAAACAGATTTTACAGATTTTACAAGGAACACACAACGCATACGCACCGCGTAGTGGCAGAGACGGTTAGGGACCGATCATTTTTATCCCTAGACATATTCCCCTTGGGCAATTTATTGACGTGTAAACGCAAACATGAAGTGATCAAAACCCAGAGAAAGTCCAACCTAAGCTGTTTCTTCAAGGGAAGGTTTCGGGCAAAGTCAGGTGTAAACGCAGCTTTTATGTTGTGTGCACCTAAAATAAAACATTCTACAAAGCCACTGAGTTACACAGTAACACACCAATAAAGGTCTGTTTTCTGCTTCAAACTTTAAAATCACGAATGAACAATAATGTATCACAGAACTTAATAGTAAGATTTGAAACTGGAATAAACCCGTAACTGAACTTGACATACTTGTTTTTCCTTGCTTCACTTGCTGTTAGTTTAACTTGATCCAAAGCTGATCTCAGACCTTCATGTTTGAAAACTACGAGAAGTAAAAATAAGACAGTTTAGAGAGAATGCAGCGAAATAAAACTAACATATTGTGGACCTTTCACGGGGAAATGTTGGTTTGACGATACCAAATGAGATGGCTCGTAACAGACGTTGAGATGGTGGATCAAAGTGGGTAGGGCACGGGGATGAGAAGGACAGGAGCTCAGTTGGTAAAAAGGTGGATAGCACTATCCATTGGATAACACAATTAGTTTCCCTACTACTTATCCGCTGGATGGTGATTTGTCTGCTGGATAGCGGTATCCAGCGTTTGAACAACTGCGGCAAATTTGTCAAGGCATCGAAAAAGCGTGAGTGATAGCCGACATTATGCAACGCCAGTGCCGCGAGTTTCCCCGCGAAAACACGTCTGAGGAACGAGTGCAGAAATACTGATGACGTTTTCACTACCCAGACCTGGGTAGGCCCCTGATTGGTTGTGCCACGAGAGTAACTTGCTTCAGCCAATCAGAAGCACCATCCACATCTGAGTAGTGACACGTGATCAGTATGAAATTTCTGCGCTCGTTCCTCAGACGTTATTTCGCGGGGAAAACAGTGGTAGCGTCGGGAATTGTCGCCAGCTGGTTTTCTTAGGCTGTAGAGTAAAAAATTGGATCCCGACTATTATCATACCGCCAGGAACCAGCTAGAAATGAGATATCAGTATAGTTTGTTCTCTCCAAGATCCATAACAGAAATCGAGTAGATTGCTTTACATAGAAGCCATTCAAAGACACGAAGTAGCTACTGAGAGACCGCTGGTCAGCTGGGTCATTTCTTATAGGTTAATACATGACAGAAGTGCCGTATGCAACGATGTAATAATACTTACAACTCATGTCTTCTTGTTCCTGGCAGATCTTGTGCAGCCAGTCTAAATGATGTAGAACTAGCTCTAAGTTGGTACCTGGCTGGCTCTTTGCATTCCTACAAGAAAACGTACAGTACACAGATCAAATCGGAAAAAACAAAGCCTTAAAAAACCCACATTGAGTTATGCATGTATTGAAACTGCGATACAGTGTATTAGACTGTTCACAGCCTTTCATGACCATTATTATCGCGGCTTTATCGATGAGGTCAAAGATCCAGAAATCAAGACTACCACTGTAACCAACAGTCCTTAAATCAGTTCTACGTTCACCTGGACCATCGTATTCAACATACTTATGACAACCATTATGAAAACAGAATTACTTTCTCTTCTTGCCGGCAGAAGCTTGTTTGCACAGCTGCTGACCAATAAGCTGCGCCAGTTCCCTTGAGTATTCCTGTGCCCAGTACCTAAGCAACGAGACACTGAACTGATTTCCAGGCCTCTTGTCAGAGCACTCCATGGAAAGGACTGGAATCACCAGATCTGTTGAAGGACTACATCAAACGCGCTTAAAATGAGAACATGAAATGAATACCGTAAAAAGTTCAATGATTTAACATCGCAGGGAAAGAATAAGGGTCATGGATACGTGGCAATGTGTTGGCACGGAACTTAACAAGACTAAAAATATCTACAACAGGCAACGTGACAGACTTTTCAGCGCGTCGGAGTAGTAATCTGGCAGGTCCGAGTTCAGGACCCGCTCTGCTAACGACCACTAGCTGAATTTGTTTTTCAGTCGCCCCAAGTTCAAGTTCACGCGTGAAAATCGCCAACTGGTTGCAGCCTTCTGACAGTTTATGTGTATTGTTCGTTGGATCAAGTCAGCTAGAACAGCTGAATGCACTTATACTATAAACAAAGCATTTTAACCACTTATTACAATTTCCACACGTACACGTCTGCGTTCTAGCCTGAGTATCAGGCGTTTCTGGGGGAAACGGGGAAAGAAAATCTCCTCTCCCCCATCCCCTTAGGAAGGCCTGATACTCAGGCTATCTGCGTTCAGGAGGAGAAATCTCATTTAAAATTTCAGCACCTCTTCCGCCAAAAGAGTTTGCACATTATGGCAAAATATCGCCATGACCATCGACGGATCAATTCGCAACACCCGTAAACATGAAAACTATGGAAAAAATAGACTTACGAAACACTTTTCATGAGAATAAGTAAGTTTGACAAGGCCTCTGCATGTTGATCTTGCTTGAGAGAAGGAAGAATGTTAACAAAAGACTCCAGTAACACATCCTCAGCTTGGATCAAGTGCCAAACACATTGCTGTTCAAATGATTCCCATTCAAGAGTGCTTTCTAGAAAAAATGACATGTACTCAGTAATAGATCACACTAAACTCTATTATCTTTCCGCCGCGACAACTTACTCATCACTTATCCGTGACAAGCTACTTACCACCCTAAAAATATGCTATCTTAGCAGTGACGGATATTTGCAAAAAAACTTAAAAGCAAACGGCCTAGCTAGCAGGGTGCGGTCGATTGATCGTATTCCGGAATTAGAAGACGTCAAAATTTTTGCTAGAAATCTCTTCTACCGTGATTTTTGGACCATTTAAACTTTATATACAGAGGAATATGTTATTTCAAGCAGTTCTGTAAATATTGAAATACAATAAAAGCCAAAAACAAGTGATTTCTAGATTTTATTCGATTAATTCTTACCCCGAAATACGGTCAATCGAACGCGCCCTAAGTTCCGCGCAGCTCAACGAAGAGATCACCGCTTAGTATTGTGGGAAGTTCCGGGTTCGAATCCGGCTGAAGACTCGCAAACTTTTCGGCTTCGTCCCACGCTCGTGAGATCACGAATATAGTGTCTTCCTCGACTAAAGCGATGAGTGATAAAGGGTTTAAACGGATTCCTATAGAAACCGGTCAGTACCGTTGGTTAGCAAGTGAAAAAGTAGGCTGATTACCTAACAACGAGTCAAGTTTACTATCTTCTCCAAATATCGTCAACTCTCCTAATGTTATCTCACTCATGAGCTGGTTTAACTAACAAAACAAAAAAAACCAAAGAAACAAGAAACAAAAACACACAATTAGGACAGTACAGCAATTAGTATGAGGCAATCAGTAGTTTTATTCACAAGCATCACACAGTTACCAAAGTTACCAAAAATTACAAGTACAAGGTTTATATGATTCTCTTTACTGAGTATAGTCGAACATCTATTGAGCAATGTCCTATTAACCGGACACACTCTATTTAGCGGCCAGTTACCCGGATCCAAGCGGACAAAACTGTCCGTCATCACTGTAAATGGAACCTCTATTGAGCATCCACTTTAACCCCCCTCCCCAGGGGGGAGGGGCGCTAAAAGAGGTTTCAATGTATTTGTCGATTTTAATCAAAAGTCAGACTGGAATTCATTTTAACGAAGTAAGAAACGTGATCGTTTGTTGGTAGTTACCTGCCGTGGTTCCATGATTCCAACAAGCATGTGAAGAACCTCGGAGTTACCAACAACATGCTCTGGAAACTAAACATGAGAGAACTGATTAAACAAGAAGATCTAGAAACCCTTAATCCCGGCGGGACAAACTTTAAGATGAATATCTTGTTGTTTATATAACATTTAACTGACATTTTGTATCCGCGATATTGCGAATTGCGTTACAGTTGTAACTCTAAAGCTCTCCACAAATATTACATGTCATTAACGGGAGATTCGCCATATGATGTCATACTGGGTGATAGACTGTTTTCAGTTATTTATGTTAAGAATTGCTTACTTCCAAACTCATAAGAAGTAGAAACATTTCAGCTTTCTCGCACACAACTGGGAGCAATGCAAAACCAACCAAGCAGCCTGACCTTTAATAACAACACCACAAATCAGCAGTATTACAGCACAGAAGAACTAAAAACGGCTGAAAAGAAACTGCTTCTAGATACATGAACAACCAGAACTGCGGCACTACGTGAAATGTGGTTGGGCGTGGCACACAAAAACACATGAGGGGTGGGTGGGTGGGGCAGGTCAGGCAATAGCGGATCGCAACAAAACAAACTGAATTTTGAAACACCATGTGAACTGAAGACACCCAGCTTATTCGAATTCCTACTCCCAGCTTAGCAGTGTGTGAGAAAAATGTTTCCTACTTCGTTCGCTCCTCAGCCAGCGGAAAACCACACTTTTTAACGTAATCTTTCAAGTGATTCCTTCTCGGCTTAACATTGTTGCTTTGGTCGAGTGAAGTATGTGTTTGGTCTGTCACCAAACAAAAAACAACACTACACATGATTAATTCGTTTAAGTGCGCGTACCTTTTTGTAAATAGATGAAATGATGTAGCGAAAAGCCTTGATATCATAATCTTGACAAACCTACAAAGACAAGTTTTTCACATCTAAAGAGCAAGAACGTGAGGAAAAAATTTTGAGATGCAAAATAAGTACAAGAGTTTGACTGAGACAGAAGTAACAAGAAATAACCGCTGACCTTAAGGTCTTCGCATAAACAAGCCTGAATTGTCTTCTCTCCTCGGAATGTGCTGGCAAAATCTTCGTACATTGTAAGTCGTTCATCGTCCAGAACACTACCAAGGCCATAAGGAAAAAGAAAATAACGGGATAAGCATACTTAAGGAATAGTGCTATCACGCACAAGCGGAGCACTGTCCAAGCAATGGCATCTAGTGCTCCTGAAAACCTAAGCAGCATTTTCAACACAGTAACAATCCAAAGCAAGCATTTAAATCACATGTTAACTCTGCAAACCAGCCTACATATAGATAAAGGACATGTGCCATGCAAAACACCTTTCAGATAGGGTGTAATTTTTCATTTCATTTTAGTCGGAGAAAAAAGAAAAGATGTCAGACATACAGCATGTTAACTTTTTATTTCTTCAATTCCATTGCAAATCATCAGCTACAAAGTGATACTCTGGTATTTGACGGATCTGTCTGGTCGCCATGTCAGACCTCAGGTATGTAGGATTTCGTGGGACACGGGCAGATTTTTGCTCAATGACCGATTGTTATTTGCAGCTCTCCTCTTGTCACACCTAAAAGGTTTTGCTTCTTTCGTATCGTTTATATCTATCTCGGATAACAGAATAGGGAGCTTAAGCAACAACGACGGCGACGGGTACCAAAACCTCAAAGGTGAATTCGCGCTGCTTCAAACTTTATCGCGCTTATTCCATCTGGCTCAATTCTTTAAATGTTGGCAAATTTTTCCGAAGTTTAACTCTAAAAGACGTATGAAAGTTCAGGAAAAGGAAAAGAAAGTCGTTGCCTTGCGTTCACGTCCTACACAAAACGTGAAATTAGGCACTTCCACGTCGTAATCGTGCGGTGACGGTAAAATAAATGTGCAAAAAAGCGTGAGTAATTGTTTTGCTAATTTTCACCTGCTGATTAGACAAAATTGGCTCGAAAAAATCTAAAGCAAGCTTCTTCCAAGCTTGCCAGCCCAAGCATACATTTCAGATGTGATATGTGATATTTTAAACAAAGCTTTGACACATTTCCTGACGACTGGAAAAAGGCCAAAGTTTCTCCTGTGAAAGAAACGTAGCTAACAACTATAGACCGATATCAATATTGCCGGCAATCTCTAAAGTATTCGAGAGAATAGTGCATACGCAAGCCCTTGAAATTTTCACCGAAAACAACTTGGTCTTAAAATTTCAGTCTGGATTTCGAGGTATGCACTCAACTTGTACCGCACTTATATTTGCGACAAATTTATGGCTTGGAAACATGGATGAAGGCCTATTAACAGGCAACGTCTTTACTGATCTTAAAAATGCCTTCGATCACTGGTCATACCTAAAAGACAGACGCCAACCGTGCTATGTTAATGGTGTCCTGTCTGATGAGGAATATATAACTTAAGGTGTTCCTCAACGGTCAATATTAGGTCCTTCACTGTTCTTAATTTACGTCAACGACTTTCCCAATTGCCTGCAGCATTCTACCCCGGGTATGTTTGTAGATGATACCTATGATTATAGTAATACCTGGTTCTAGTACCAGCAAAATTGAACCTAAACGAAAAAGCGACTTAGAGGTAATTGAGAAATGGCTATTAAACAATAGGCTTAGCTGTAACACTTTTAAAACATGTTATGTGACAGTTCGATATAGACAAAACATCATTGAAGCTAAAGACATAACACTTCGCACATATGATAAAACCGTAGAGAAGAGAACTACCACGAAATTGCCGGGAGTTTACATTGATGAGACTATGTCTTGGGAAAATCAGATATCCCGCAACATAACTGAAGCTCAAAATGGCCTGCGAATGCTGTATACAATTAGGTCTCTCGTTTTAAGGACTCAAGAACATTAATCGCTGTTTATCGATCACTTGTTGAGCCGACTATTGCGGCCTTGTATAGGGTAATTACTCACAAATGCGTGCAGATCAATTGCAGAAACTCCAAAATAGAGCAGAAGGCATTATTACAAAAGTGGACTGTTCAGTAAGATCGTGTGATATTCTAAAAGAGCTGTTTCCCAACGCCGCCTGATAAGTGGAGAATACAAATGAATATCATGATGTATAAAGTTTATCATGCGGCTGTACCTGAATACCAGGGAATACTTAAATGAGCTTTTTCGACTGACACAATTACAACCTCAGAGGTAGTAACTTCGACTTGCAGTTGCCCAAAACTCAAACGAACTCATTAAAAAAGAACTTTTGCTTTCCGTGGGGCAATTGCATGGAATGAATTTCCGAATCATTTCAGAGACTTAGCGACATTAAATAGGTTCAAGACGTACTTGAGAGACCACCATGATAATTAATTGCATTAGGTGTTTTATTATCATTATTTTTAAATAAATACTTAATATTCCGTCTATACTTTTAGTATTTGTAACGATAGTTTTAATCATTGTCATGTAGTTAGTTAGAATTGCTAACACGGCTAATTTGAAAACCAGCTTTTATATATTGAAATTACTACCGTGTATAAAAAAAGTTCATTCATTCATTGATTTTTTGACGTTCTCGTTGCCGTCGCCGTGGCTGTTACTTAAGCTCCCTTATATGAGCATGAAGGAAGGATAATGTGAACATGGACGTATGACATATTTGCCAAGACTGTTCCTGGACGCTTAATAATTTAGCGTCCACGAACAATATTGATTATATGTATTGATATATTGTTATATGTATTGATGCACGTCTCAGTTCCTCTCATGCAGTGTTGTTGTACTGCTATATTGGCTTATCACATCTAACCTTGCTTTCAGAAAGAAAAGAAATCGATATCCAATCTTGTTATCCACACCGTGTAGAGCGCCTAATAATGTCAGATAACGTTCTCTACCAACGTCATGTGTGGGGAGTATGCAGATATTCCTGCAACAAGATTCAAATACATAAGCACGATTCCAACTATTTTGATTCATCAAAACAATTTCACGCTATTGACTGTATACTATACTAATTTTTTTTTTATATGATTTAATTCTAAACAAACGAAAGCTCGTTGCCATCGCTCATATCACATTTCGTATTCCTGCTGGATAGACGTTTTTATTAGGATTGTTGCTGAAAACTTTCACTTTTGAGTTAAGCTAAAAAGTCAGATAATTATCTGGCCAATAATGTAGTCAGTAGTAAAGCCACTCAGCCAACTAGTGAGAATTACTGTTAGTCAGCCAGCCGGTCAGTCAGTAAGCGAGTCAGCCACCCAGGCTAAAAAGTGAGACAAAAAGATATACTCACTGGCAGAGAACATAAAGAGGCCCGTCCAAACAGTCCTCCACATTTCTAATGGAAGCAAAAAAGATATCCATTATAATATAAGAAAACATTAGAGGGGGGAGACAAGTCACACGTGGGAGGAGCATACATGAGATGTTCATGGATTGGTGTAGAAATTTTTTACCCTATTGTTTTTCTTTTGAATTGTCTTTCTTGGAGAGGGCCTACTTACAGAAAAGTACAGAAAACAAACAAACTAAAAAAAAAAAACTAAACACAGATTGTCTATTTTGGGACTCCATTTTCCTCATTTAGACAAAATATGCACAACAACAACAGCTTTGACAAATTTCCGTCTTTCTTCGGTTGACTAACTAAGGTCTTAGTAACACTTATTTTCTTTCAATTTGCAAAAATATTGTGGTTAGTCTTGTAGATTGTTATAAAGGTATTGCCGAGTTTTACATTAAGAGCGTTTTCTGACATTAACGTTTTTCGCTTCGTTCAATCACTCTAACGGACTTCTCAGGAAACATTGGTGTACTTTAGCGGGTTCGAAAGGTAGCGTCTCGGGGTAGGAATAAATTTCAATTCATTTCGCCTTATTTCGTTTTATCGCAACTATGACTGACAGAAGCAAAAAAACAACAACAACACGCGAGAGAAAAGTTCACACCTTTGAAAAACGTAGTCAAAATCTTAACATTTGTTTAGCCTGTTATAAGAGACAGAGTCCATTAAACCAATTGCATGTCATCACATTGTCCTGTAAAACCGCTCTATAAGGTAGAATAGGCATTAACAGACAGTTAGAGTCAGCGCTGGTTATCTTCTGATTGATTCTGTTGATATTTACCTGTCTTTCATGATACAAGGGGCCAATAAATCATCCACCATGCAAAAGTTAAGACAAACAGCAAGAGATTTGGCTGTGTCATCTTCAAATTCATCCTGAAAAGTTTAAACTGGCATCAGGATTGATGGAAACCCATATAAATTGAGGGTAATAGAACAGAAACAAATAATATGATACTGATAGCCGAACAAGGTTTCCTGAACCGGTGAACGATAGTCAAAACTGTGACAGTTGGTTAGTTGAGAAAAAGGACTCGTATTAATTACCTGATCATATATGAGGTTAAAAAGGGCAAAATGACGATTGATCACTTCAAGCCACATATAAAAGACAATCATTTAGCTAGTCCGACGAGATAGGTTAAAAGTATAATTTAGAAAAGCAAAGATTTATATATGACTATGAAAGATTTTTACAAACAGGGCATTAAAAATTAGGTTTTGCACTTAAACATTTGATGAGTAAAAGGACTCACCAGGGATGTGATACTCTTAAGAATATTTTCCATTAGACTACACCTCACTCCAACATCACTGAAAAACAACAAAAAACGAACGGTGTAAGCGTGAAGAAAACTGAAAGAAACTGATACTTGCAGTATTTTAATAACTGGCATACCTTTCTTGAGAGAATTTAATAAGCAGCTCTTTCAACTCATCGCCTAAATTTTCAAGTTCTTCTAGTTCAGTGATATCTTCACTACTGTCACGTTCTTCGTTTTCATCCACGCCTTCCTTTTCAATCGGTTTGAATTCGTAATCTTTCTCTTTTCCTCCGGCACCGTTGGGCTTACCAGGCGCTACGTCGCCATCATCATCCTCTTCAGGGTCAGAGAAGACAGCTTCTTCATCGGGTTGTTCAAGTTCATCATCCATCCCACTGTCCACCAGCTCAGAATCTTTTGTGCTGCTGCTGTTACTGCCATTGCTGTCTGCTGCCCCAATCATCCTGGAGCCCAGTGAACCAAGCATGTCATTTGAAGCAGAAGAACCTTCAACTTTACTAAAAGCTGATGTGGAAGACTCTTCTAGTTTTGAACCTGCAAAATTTACCAGTACAATTAAGTCTTTCAAATAGAAACTCCTCTCCTTTAAGGAGGAGACCACTTCAGTTTTATCCAGCATGCACGAGTTGGGCCAAACAACCACCATGTTATGGGAATCAATCAAATTAGACAACTGTAACCCTAAATATAAACTGGAAAGCATGGGCGTCCTTCATATAAGAACTGAAATAACCTTTACTAAAAATACTTCGACCTAAAAGTGTCGTATTATCTTTGAAAGAGTTAAAATAACGAGATCAAATTTCAGCTAGTTAAAGAAAACTACTTAAAGTAAATTTGTCACCGTAAAGATGCTGAAGCTTACGTTTCAAGCCCTGGTCCTTCGACAGAGAAATTTGTCGACGCTTCCAGAGGCAGCACTTTGTCAGAGCGAATCGCTTAGACAAAGAAATGGCCTTGATAAATTCAGTAACATATATCAATTTGCTGTGGAAAATTCACTTGAACAACACAGTTGATAAACTAAATTGGTTTCTAATTTTTGTAGTAATATCAGAAAAGAATTTGACCAGTTAAAATTCAGAGACAAAACCTGCCTAGAATACGTACACAGTATTTTTACTGTACCTGAATCACAGAACTCAGCTAGAGTTGTCCTGACCACAATTCTTAAGTCTCTTTCCATTTTGGAATTATCCAGTAATGGAGAGAGTGACCTTCGATCAGTTGTCAAAAGGAGAAAAGTACATATATAAGTGAATCGGTAACCAGTTAAAAAGATTTGTTTGTTTGCTATTAAAAACTGTTGAACATTACTTACATTACAACCTTTTTACTGAGAATGTGCCTAAACGCCTTGATAACTCCTTGTCTTGCTTGGACATCTGGTAAAGTACTGTAATTGGGTATGATCTTGAAAGAGTAAAGATAACAGCATCATTGAGACACATTTGCGCACGAACATTTTAAGTTCCTTGATCTACATAAATTTGCAAATTATGACTGCATTTATTCCACAGAAACAGGGTGAAATTGTTCCTCTCACATTTTGACAATATCACAACGTCAATTTCATTTTGAAATATGATGTTCAAGATGCAAACGATGTCTAACAATATCCATTTGGGTATTTTGCCATAAACTAAAATTTCTCTTATAGCATTTGTTTGTTTGACTCAAGGGAAATATTTCAAAGGCAAAATGTACAATGATTCCAGCGAACCACTGACTGCCCATGGTCACAAATATGTCTGGAAATTATTGTTTTGTGCCAGAAACAAGTCACAACCTCGGTCATACAATTGTGAATTGGGGGGGGGGAGGAAGATAGATCAAAGAAAAAAGTTGTTACTCGACAAAGGAAGTCCAACAAAGTACTGGTGATGGTGGGATGACTCCGGATTGAATGGTGCATCAACAAGATAGCTGGCTCTAAACAACAACAAAAAATACATCAAATACATTAGAAAATAGAAAAATACAGATTAGATTCTGTTGTTCCGAGCAAATATGATTCCACAGGTAGCCAATGCTGATGCCAATGAAGGGTAGCAAAAATAGTTATAATAGTTATAGAAACTCTCACCGATATTCATTATGTTGTCTTTGTCAGGCTGGTAAAAAAGCCAGTCATAGAATAAGGCAAGTTTAGCATTTGCAGTGGAAACCACAGTCTGAAATAGGAACCATACAGAGGGAGGGCATCAAAAATACTGGTATAAGAAGATGTATAGTTTATGCATAATCCGCTGAAATTCCCATCCCAAAAATAATTTTATTAAAACCGATTCCCTACAAAGTAATTTACTATCACTTACTTGGCAGGATGTTAAGAGCCAGCCAATAATGGCCCACCTTGGTATTATATCAGAACATAGCACTTCATTAGATGGATGAACCACACCAACAATGTATCGAATCAGATCAGCACGCAAGGTTTGACTTTCAGGAGATGAGAGATACTGAAATAACAAAAACAATGCCTCTAGGTAGAGATTTTGGGATATTTGCTGATCAACCATGTAAGTTAGAATGACAAATTTTTTTCTGTATAAAAAAGAAGTGATTTTGTTTATCAGATGTTATGCATCAAAGAACTCAGGCCTAGTCTTGATACTCAGAGCTGAGCTGATGCCATTAGTGCAAAACTCATCATTTAACTAGGGACATATTTTAATTTTAAGTTCATTTTGATTTCTCTGTAATGATCTATTGAATTTTCTTATTATCTATAGAACATGCATACGCTATTGTCTTTTGACTTGATAATGATGTTCGAGAATGTCTATAAACATCATCATGTTTTTCAACATTTTTTAAACTTCTTAAAATGTTTTTGAGCAAAGATTTACCGGTTATTTTAAAAAAACTGAGCTAACAGATGGCGCTTAGTATGAAAAAAGGCATATTGAGACAAAGGTATCTCAAACTAACCTGCTTTTGAAACCAATCTTGGTACCTTTTTTGCTGGCCAAATCGTACCTGCAACATTTGAATAATAAATTATCAATCTCACCACCATGCCAAACAATAATTTATTCTACAATCAAACAGATACTGATCTGAACTAAGGGAGTTGATTATGCTCCTTTGGTAATCGATAATTGTTTCAGCTCCGTGTTGATACTCTCTCATTTGTGCACTCTTCTTTTTGGTCAACTTCACTTCTTCATCCTTTGGGACTTGAGGGACCAACATTTTCCTTTCCACTGTGATTTATTGCCACATTCAAATGTTCTTAATGTACATGTATCTACGTTACATGAATATTTCACACTTAGTTCAGAACAGATATATTACACTGTGCATCCACCTAACATGTTAGGCAGTTCATATTTTCTATACAAAGAAAAAAAGGCGAGGAATTATGAGAAAAGCAATGCAGATGTCCTTTGACTTGTTTTAGTGATCCAAACCTGTTTAATTTTTAGTTTCCTTTGTGTTGGAATCATTAACACAACAAGAGACAAAGAAAACCAGACATTAAACTGGTTTATACATTAATTTTTTCAAACCAAGAAAAATTTTATCTCCTCTGGTCATTTAATGATTATTAGTCAGCATAACTCTATTAATATATTTTGTAACATTTTCTTAGTTTCACAAGAGTATGTTTACTATGTTACATAATAACTGCAAAGGTATTTAAGGCTTGCTTGTAAGGTGTCTCAAGGGGCTAGTAGATTATTTAAGGTCTGTTAAGCTATGCAAGGGCCACTGATCATGAAGGCACCTCTGTCAACTCCATTTTTTTAATTTTATTTACTGTTGTAATTTTTCCTGAGTTTTTAAAACTGTAACGTTGTTATTTGTAACACTCTACACTCACTTCATATTGTGCATCAATAAACAAGATGCCCAGTCCTATTTCTGCATTTTGTGACTATTTAGATTATAATCATTTCAGTGAGATTAGAGTATCATGAATTTTTATCACACCTTGGATGTTAAAAACAAAATCTTGTTCTCCATCTCGGGATGTAGTCTGCATGCTAAAAACCTCCTTGATGTTCTAGTATAAAGCAGTTGTGAGATACCTGAAATCATAAAATAATTCTGTATCAGGACTATTATTATTAAATAGTTCATGTTCTACTATAAGTTCTATTAATAGCTCATAGTATTTTCCTGGTAAATAAAACACGTTAAACATCACAGCCTAGGGATGTAGCAAAGGGAAAGCTACATGTTAGTAGGCTTTTTTATTAGTCATGCCAGCTGTTTTACTCAATTGCACCTTCCCATGTCTTTTTTTCCAGAGCAATTTGAGCCAGTGGTAACAGCGTCCAATGAAAGTTGAATCTGATAACCCCAGCCTACTGGATTTTGCAGTTGGCAAGTGAATTCTGTTCGTAACTTGATGATGGGCAAGTGAAGTTTTTCAATTGGGGAGTTCAAATTACAGAAGAACTGTAATCAGTCCCACTGATCAAAAAGTTTTTATGACTAGTGGGTTTAAGTAGTAGTGACCAGCCAACAGTGGGTGCATTCGAGAAAATGTTAATTTCATAAATTATTTAAGGATCATAGCAGTGCAACACTTTACAAACCTGTAAACTGTGGACAAAGTGACTGAGGTTTATGTAGAATGTCCTTCCACAATGTAGTGAATTCTGGTATTCTAGTGAGACAAACATATAAAAAGCAGTTGATTCAAAATGACAATAAGGTAATTGACTTTTTCTGTGATGATCAATAACAATATCACTCAGCTGACAGTAACCAAGGTAGATGACAAGCTGCGACTACAATGATCAATGATGAAGGACAGTGTAGTACATGTCGTGTACTACACTGTCCTTCATCACTGATCAGAGATGGCTGTTTAGTTCTAATATAACACATCCCTTCATCATCCCTGGCAACAACATCAACTTAATTTTGTGACAAGTACTTATTTAGGCTCATTCAGTGACAATTTTTTACAATTATGAGTACACATGATAACAAGAAATTACATTTTCAGCCAATTCAAACAGTATACGCCACTTTCAAGGAAAAATACCTTAATAGTCTCAAATTGCTGTTTGCATAGAATTTCAAGTCACCGTTACTTCTGTGTTAGTTTTGAATTCCTTCTACTCTGACATCTTGACCTTTGCTGACTCAAGCATTACAGCTTAAGGTTTTTTGGGGGGTATGGTACATAGTCTTAGAGAATTTTAAAATCAGCTATAATTTATAGTAATGCTCATTTCATACAACTTGTGATTTCCATCAGGAAATTTGAGTATTTTGATTGTTTTATTTGAAGGTATAATGATACAGTCAAGGATCCTTCCTCACTTGAACAAATCCTGCTCCAGAAACTGATGGAGGCAATTTGTCAAATCATTTGGTGTATTTTTAAGTCATCTTAAATGTACAATAAAAAATGAATAGCAAACCTTGAAACATTTTGTAAAAGTCGCACGAGATCTCTCCCAATAGGAATGCAGTCCGCAAACTAAGATATAAAAATGAATATCAATTTAATGTCCATTTTCCTGAGGTCATCCCCTCTCAACAACAATAGTAAATAGTACAGTGACAGCACTATTTTGTCTGTAAATAAAAACCATATCAAATAAACAAACAAAATAAGTCATAAAAATAGAATATACTCCTTGAAGTGTGGTCACTCATTTTGACTTGTGCTTAGATACAATCAGATCCAGCCACACAAGTCACATCAGAAATCACATCCCTAGTTTGAAATACCAATATCTATCCATCTGTCATAATCATACTTATTTGTTCATTACTGGCTAGTAACAGCATTTTTTGTTACTTTATGAACAAGATCTCTACCTTTGTGTATTTCCTAAATCAACCAGGGTGTTAAAAACTTTTAAAGAAAGTCTATATTAGGTCTGCAGTTGCCTTCTAAAGAAACTACTGCAGAATATATCACAGTACCTTTTCTCTCAGAAGAGATGAACAGAATTCTATTTCCATCTGCCGTAAATTTTTGAAAGGTGCTGCTTCATGATCCTCCAGTAGTCTGAGGTAAGTGTAAACAGCAGTTGCCAGCAGAATTGGATTTTTCTCCAACCATGTTCTTGAAGAAATAAAAAAATTAAATATCTTGTTTCCAAACCCTCCCAGTTTTCAATTCAATGTTGAAACTTACTGACCAGTACCTCCTTCCTTGCGTTAGTTTTGCATTTACTTGTTAAATTATGATTGAATCAAAACTCTCTCACAACATTACTATTAAAAGTATTATATTAATATAATCAACCAAAACCAATTTTATCATGCTTACAAGCACATTGTTTTGAACTCAGACAGCCCCTTGTTTTAATGAGACCACTTCCAATTGCAAAATCAATCATTTAAACACCCGGGTTGCAAATACAATTTTTTTTTGGAGTTGGTGCTGGTTACTTTATTCCTGTAATAAATAATAATGATTATTAAACTTCAACGATAAAAAACAAACAGGTACACATGTTATACAAATCTTTTACATTCATTCAATCCAGATATGAAAGCTAAGGAATGAATTTTATACCTGTTGCTGTTTAATAATCCCAGAACATTTTCTGCAAGCCAGACATTTGATGGGGAGTTATCCCCTCCAGAAATTTGCCTCAGAAGAGCTTGACACAGACCTTCTACACCAGGACTGGAGCTTTTCACAAGTTCACCAGAGAGCCACAACACCTACACACAGTAAGTAATACAATGTGTTAGGCCAATACAATAACTTACAAACCACAAGGACCTTTTGTAGTGGTTGAACAGATGAATGAGAGAGCAGATAGGCCTTTCTCCCCTACTAATACAAATAATTTCAAGTCATTTTATTGATCTTTATTTCGTCAATGATAATAACATTACTTGTGACTCATGGCTTCTCTTGAAATGAATGGCAAAAGGATGTTGTTTTTCTTTCAAGTACATCATGGTAAAACATTTTGTTCCCCAGAAAAGCAGCTAATATGGAATGAACTTCTCTCAAATCATTACCAAGGTTTTGCTAATTTGCATGTACCTTGTTTGATTCTCAATTCATTTTCTCTCCAAAGACAGAAAGGAAATGAAAATCAAACTAGATTGTAATCATTTAAAACTGAAAATACACATTTCGAACTACAAAATTCCTTGAGAATAATTATATTAACATGTGCTAGGACTCCAGCCTACAGCCTTTACGAAGTCCCTAGGTGTTCTCTGTTGCCCAGGCAGAGTCCATGATTGACCAAGCTGAGGACACCTGGGGACTAGACTGTTATGACTCCTCAGTTATAATCACAGGGAGCTTTACTTGATCAAACATTGGGCAGACATGGGCCATGGAATAGGCTACTAAGGGACGATTTCTTGGTTGACCAAGTATTCAAATTGGCTCATAGACTATAGCTTGCCACGGCAACTTTACCACAGTTCTATCAAATTGACCTGAATTAAACCCACATCCTACTTAGAACATATGAAGGAACTTAGAATTTCAAATTTTTAAAATAAATAAGCTTACATTGTGATAATACTACCTGGGTCCTAACAGTGTCCAGTAGTTTACTAAGCTTGTCAGTAACAATGCCAATCAATCTCGTGATAATCAAACTAAGTCCATCTCTGGTGATATAAGTTAGGTCTCGGAAAGCCTTGAAAAAGAAGGTGATAATACAATAATAATAATAATATTATTATAATAATATTAATATTATAATAATTATTATAATAATATTATAATAATATATTCTTTGTGGTTATAGGTGTATTTTGAACATTTTATTAGTACCTGCCCAGTTTGTGTTTTTATGGACCAAAAGAGACCAAAAGAAGGAATGTAGCTGCTGTGGTTCAGTTTTATCCTTGGGTTAAATTTGATATTCCTTTGTTTGAAACCCATTATCAAACCATACCCCAAAACAATGGAATATCCAAGTTAAACAAAGGATAAAATAGTTATTGAACCTTAACATAGCAAATACCCAGTAAACATGACCCCAGAGTTGGGCAATAACACATATAATATACCAAAATGTACATTACAAGTCAATTAATTTGATTTCAGACCAAAATTTGTTAACATACTCCAGTTGATTTCAATTCCTTTTGTCTCAACCTAGGTTACAAATTTTTGACTTTAAATCCAATTGACCTGTAACATAATTATGCAAGCAAAAAAAAGCACTATCTACAAACTGCTACTAAAGACAACACAAGTTCAGAGTTTGAACAAATACTACTACCTGGTTGATGAAGTGCCATATGCCCTACAAACCATAAGTTTGATGGCAAAAAATCTTTCACAATTTTAATAGTCTAAACTCAGCTTTACTTTAAAGCATCTTAAATCACCTTTGGTGCAGCAGGTGGATCCACCAGTATGATGTACAACAAACCTGAAGATGCTTCCTCATGCTGCTGGGGACCTTTACAAACCTGACAAAGTAGATACAGGAGATGGAGGAATGAAGCAAACATCCTGTGGTTTACATGCATTAGTTTTTTGAAGCCTAAAGAGTCCATTCAAGTGATTTATTATTATTATTATCATTATCATTATTATCTTTTTCTTGTTTCGTAGTTCCTATTGCCAGAAGTGCGACAAGCTACCAGTTTCCTTGGTAGCGGCTTAGGGGGCGTTGTTATCTAGTTGGTGGTAGAGAGCACTTACCGTGAAATTTGGGCTGTGCCCAGCAGGCTGATCTTTTGGAGGTCCTCAATATTGATGTTTCCAGGAATTTTTTAGACAAATTTTTTCAACGTATTTTCCCAGACCCTTTTTATTTAGGCCAAGTGCTTCGATCACTAGCAGGCACAGTTTCCATTTTAAGGCCCCATATCCTTGAGATTTTGATCTCTAAGTCCTTATTATCATCATCATTATCATCATCATCATCATTATTATTATTTGAATCATTATTAGGTTATTTTGTGAATCATAATACATTTCCAATCCTTTCATTCCTAGATTAGATAATGTCCAGATTATTTCCCCTTTAAATATGAATCCATGGACAAAATCCTATGGTCTTACCATTCAAATTAAACCTCTTAGGCAAAAAGTTTCAATAGTATTTTATTTCTCAATTTTTAAAAAAAAAATTGATTTTTTTTGTGAATTGTTTACATTAGCCAAAATTGGGAGTAAAAGGTTGACTTCTTGCTCTCTGGTGAAATGATCTAAATAGCTTTAACATCAATTAAGATTTTTATTTTCCACTTTGGAATTTGATTATTTTGATTGGATTAAGCACCCGGGTAAGATCAGGAGTTGCAAAATTGGTTAAAAGGATACAAATATTACATATCTACTAACCATTTGATTAAGAGCATCATGAGCTTCATTTTCTGAAAGATTTGAAATCACAGAGGAGAGTATTCCATGACACTTCTCTAACCTCTATAATTAAGAAAAACGAAAAAAGAAATGCAATATGCTTAACTGTGAATACAGCATTTAAATCACAGCCTTTTACAACTAATGCTTTGTGAATACCATCACTTATACCTGAACATATTAAACTACGTTTCTCAAAAAGATGAAGGAGGGGGCCCGGGGTTAGTTTGAAAGACACTGTGTTGTTGTAATGGTGGGGGAGTGAAATACAAGTTTCTCAACCATTCACAGAGTGCATGGGGGTGAATTGGTGAACGGATCGGCGCATTTTGAAAATATATTTGCCCGGATTTCGGATTCAAAGTGAGATTTTAATGGATTTTGGGATCCTGCAATTGCAGTGGATTATGATTTCATCTATTTTTTGGGCCTGGATTTTGGACTTTGGGTGTAATTAAAATATTTTTGCCTGGATTTTGGATTCAGGGCAAAAATGAAAGGGCGGATTTGGTCAATAAACCATAACGGACAGGGCTGTCAAAAAGTTTTTAAGTAGCAGGCTCCGCTGATAATGAATAGTAGGTGGCTTTGGAACTCGCAAAAAAGGCACAAGTTTTTAAGGGCCGAGGCATCTAGAGACCCCAATTAGCGTCAGCTAAATACATTGACACATGAATAAAGTTCATCATCATCATCATCATCACATTTTGAAATTTAGAGTCTTGGACATCCATTTCCAGGGGGTTTCAAGAGGTATTTTCCACTATGGACGCCATGTTGTTTTGTCAGAATACACGTAAGACTGGGAACAATGCCATCGAAATTTCCCAGGCATTCCATGACATCACACTGTTTGAACATTTCACAGATCTACACCTGTCTAAATATGTGTTCAATGTCATTCAAAACTGGGAAACAGATGCTTTAAAATTTTATTAGATGGTACTTATTTTTTGTTAGCAGTTATGACTCATTTATGGCAGAAGGAGATGAAAGTAGCCAGCTAAGGATGGCGAACCAGCTGAAGGTTTTGGCCAGCTACCCGCCCTTGTTGACAGCCCTGACAGATCGGCGGATTTGCATACCCCTATTCACCCCCCTCATGAATCTTCATCTACTTAGCCACTGCAACCACAGCAGGAATTTGTGAAGAGGTGATGGTTTATTGCAGATACACTGTAGTACTGCCCAATATGGTGGACTAGAGGACCTCCTCCTAAAATGTTCTGCAATTGGTATAGGATTTAATGGAGCTGAAACCAATTGTGGAATTGCATGCATTTTAGGCATCCTACTGATGAACAGTGCGGCACGTAGATATATATTTTTTAGCAACTAAGATAATTTGCAGTCTGTCTACTTTGAATACCTAAGGTAACAGGCCTTACCATGTTTACCAAGGTAATGTTCCACCAAAATGCAGATCTGTGAATTCTGTACGACAAGGCTATCTCTTAAAGCTCAAGTTGCTGGTATATACAATTTTAGGCAGAGAATTAAACAGCTACGAAGTTCATTTGTTTCTATTTTTATTTCCTCTTGTTTTCTGTGAAGGTAGCTGGGGGTCATAGTTAGAGTAGCCCGGAAAATATCCCCTGCCCTCTTGTCCTTTTTCTCGTCATATGTTTACAAATATATAATAATAATAAGGTCTCAGCACTGGTGGTTGCTTATCTAGCTAGGAAGAAGAAGTTGGAGTTCAATTCAAGACTGCATAAGTATTGGTTTCAGTAGCTCGAAAAATCCATGAGAAGCTCCAGACCACCGTCCGTCCATATTTTTTTTACGACCCTTCAGTGTTTTGAAAGGGCTGTACTCTAACTGGAACACAACTGATTAAGCTGCAAGACAAGTACAAACAATACCGTATCAAACTCGCAGGCCCCGTTCATAGGATCTACCATCGATTTCAAATAGATAATATAAAAATGAAAAACCTACTTCTTCCAGTTCATCTTTTTGCAAAAGAACGTTTGATGTAAAAAGTCTTGACTTGTGAGATTTGTTGCTTGTTCCTTCCATCCCAATAAATGCGAAACACGGTCAGAGGATATATAAAGAAAGGAGCGACGAAAGTAACAGAGTAGCATCCGCCATGTTGAATTTTTCTCGAGGGAAAACTGAGCACGAAAACAGGGTTTGGAGGGAGGAGTAGGAGGGGTCAGGAGGCAAGGTGGATGGGTGGTACGGGAAGGGTTTTTAAAATGTGAAAGCATTTTGGCGGGAAATATTCTGTTAGGTGCTGCGCTTCCTCGCCTTCTTTGCGCCGAATACTCACTCTCAACGACTATGGCCTAGTTGTGATTTTCCGCACTTCAGTTCTTCTGTTTTGCAGTAACAAACAGATGTCATTTTTTGTTAATAAGGGACATGCTTCTCGAAGTGAGCTTCCGATCAACAACCTGTCTCAACAACTGGGCAAATTCAGGAAGGAAAAGTCCAAACCGAATACGGGTCCTTCGATCCCTGGCTTGATAACAACAAAACAAAAATCTCAAAACCAAGGGTAAGGTGAATTTTAAAAAGGCTTAAGGCCCGTTTCAAACGTCATGCTACTGCCGTGCCGAACTAAATTGATCGAATTAAATTCGACTTTAGCACGGCAGTAGCGCGACGTTTGAAACCAAGTCGTGCTACTGCCGTGTAGCACGGCAAGGCTTGCCGTGCTACACGGCAGTAGCACGACTTGGTTTCAAACGTCGTGCTACTGCCGTGCTGAACTCAATTCCTAAATTATAAATACATTAGAATATATTTAAAAGTTTGCTAAACCGTTTCTTTATTTTTGTGTTTTGTCTTCGGCAACAGCCGTTCTATTCGACTGAATTAAATTCGACGTCCGAAACCAAGTCGTGCTAGTGTCGTGTTGTAGTCGAGCTACAGTCGAGCCAGCTTATCACGGCAGTAGCACGACGTTTGAAACAGGCCTTACTCATAGTTACCCGTTTGTTTGAAGCCGGTTAAGGCTTATTCAGAATTACACTGATTTGAATCTAAAGTAATTCTAAATTTGATACTGGCTGCAGTATATGGCTGTATGATCAGGGCGGGCCGGTCAAGGTTTTCACAACACGAAAAAATTGTTGTAACCTTACACAACATCTATATTCCTTGATTGATCCCCAACCCTAAACTCTGCCTAGTTCGCTTTATCTACCCGTAGAAGATAATCTAGGGAGTAGGGAATTGAGATTGGACTCAATTAGTGATTATTTTGAAAACCTTTAACTGTTGTTGTGGTAACCTAGGGAGAGTTTATATGAAGAGACCAGTCCGGCTAGCCTGGCTGGCTCAATTTAATTAACCTGAGATCAGGCTCTATTTTCATTTCTCTTTGTAAATAACATTCCGGCGGGTAAGGCAAAATGAAAAGAGAGCCTGATACAAAACTTCTGGGAAACGTCTGCTGCCCACTTTTTTGATCGATTGACATTTGCCAAATGAGCCAACCAAAATTACTTCTGCTGCATGCTTTTTTTAGTATGCAAATTTTTTATACATGAGAAAATGCAGAAAATAGCTTTTATCTTATTTTCAACTAAAAATAAAACAGCCAGCGTAGTCAAATTATTTAAGTTCTTGCAAGATTAAAGGAGATCTTAAAAGTTATTTCTGTTGGCGTGAGGGTAAAAGTTTTCTGAAAGACGGCAACACAATGTTCTAGTTTTAATATTTTGGCTAGGTGCGCTTAGTTTTTAAAATACTGAAATTTCTATTTTTCCTGTTGTTCACTGATTTTCAGTACATGAATCTTTAAAAATCTTGGAGTAATATATCGCAAACTTTTTCAAAGGATATATAAATTATCTCAGAACAACCTCTCAAGTTCATTTGATTTAGTCCCGTAAGTACACTTGCAATTTGTGAATTTACTAGAATCCACCGTCTAAGAAAATGCATCTTTTATACATTCCTGTAAATATTGAATGTCACTTTGGATAGACAAAATGACACTACTACAACTGCATGTGCAACTGACCTATAAACAAATTGAAAAAAAATATTACAAACACACTTTGTAGTTCTGTTGTGTTGTTGTTTTATTGCAGTTCCCGAAATCTTACTAAATTTTATAATCTAAATTAACAAGCAGCCAGCGAGCGAGGACAGCAGTTTCATTGGCTAATTTTTTACAAAAAGCGAAGGGAAACGACAAGCCTGTTACCTTAAGACTAGCAGCACTAGCTTTTATAATAATGCCTACAAAAATTCCTTGAACAGCGATTCCAAAAAGTTATGTCTAATACTTCACAGCTGGTGATTGAGATTTCTTTTGCAGTGAGCCTCAGCTTGCAAACCCCATTCAGAGACGTCATTCCTGGCTAAACTTTCAAATGAAACCAGTTTAAACATGGACAGTATTTCAACTTGCATTTGTTTGTTGGTAAATCAATAGGCACCTTGTTCGAGCTCAACAACCTGCAGAGATTCGACTCCACGATACACTCACATTAGTTCCATAAATTAAGCAAATGCTGAGAAGATATGAACAAACATCTGAATTTTCTGAATTTCCATGGCAAAAGGCATATTTTCCTACCACAGGACTGTAACAATAAAAAATACAGCAAAATCCTTCTCTCCAATGACGGTGAATCATTTGCGAAGATTTTCTATTTTTGAGTGCTATCGGCCATGTGAGGAATAAGTGCTTTCAACTTCCGTTGATTCCAACAGCCAATCAGATCCTGTGGCATTGATCTAACAGTCAATCGGCATTGCAGCGGGAGCACATAAGAGAGAATGTATTAGAACTACTAAAATTGGGCCTGATCTCAGGTTACAATTTAATGCATTATCTCGATTAGGAAATAGGGCATGAGCTGAGCTATCCAGGTAAAGTGATCCAACCTGTCTAAATAAACAGGCCAGTTGATACTTAGTTAAAAATATTTTTATGCTACAGTTAATGTACATAGCAGTTTCTTTACTGTGGGGAACACAGCTGTTTTTAAAGACATCATTTTTGATTGAAGTCTGTCAACCATACAGTGTACAAGCAAAATGCCCCTTATGGGGGTGCCCACTGGGCTTTGGCAACTTCCTTTTGCCTTTAGGCTACAAGAAAATCCCAGCTGACAAGTTGGTAAATACATGATGAACATGTCAACCTGGTGTTTAAATTTAGCTCATTTGTGAGGATCTGGATGGACGGTCATGAACGAGAAAGGGGTTTGATGAGATAAAGACGATGGAAGTCAAAGATTGATGTGAAGTCGTGTTATGTATGTCTAGTTACGTTTTTAGCTGCTACATACGGGCTAAAAAATTCTTGAATTCCAGCTCGTCTTTGCCCAGGGCCATTGCCTTCTTGTAGACTTTAGATGACATTTTTAGACCCTTGCCACTTAAAAAGTTACTTGTCCAGTAAAATATCTTGTTGTAATGGATGACCCAACAGGGCTTTTTTCGAGCCTTGTACAGTATATAGGTTTTAAAATCAAAGTTTTTTTCTTGGTGCTGTTTCATTCAGGTCATAAATTCTTGGACTATTTCCTTTCAGAAAATTGTTCAATTTCTTTTCCAAGAAAAACCCAAAGAAGCAGGTGAGAGTATAGAATTAAACCCCATATTGTTATTAAACTCTGTAATATAACAATATTATAATATAATAATATAAACATACAGCAGAATCTCTTGTGAGTGACGTGAATTTGAAAAAGTGGTCGTAACTATAGCTGGTCACTTACAAGAACGAGCTCTTGTAAGCAACCCGCATGGTAAAAAAAGAGACGGTTGCGTGCTTGTGAAAGCTTCAGAAACTCATTAATAATTCATAAAGAAAAAAAATCACGCTTAATTTAATGTTATTTAAAAATGACTGACCAACTCTGAGTAATAGGTGACAAAAAAAAGCTGAAACAACCCAACTGCCATTCTCTTTTCCCTACAAAATGAAAATTATTTAGCTTTTGTTTTTGTTTCATAATGAAACAAAAACAAAGGGACAAAGTTGGCAAATAAAGCGTGAATCGATCGTACAGAGAACGTGGAAATGTATAACAATTATGCTCCAGTCTTTTTCGGAACTGCGTGGAACACCTAACACGATCTGTTCAAAACATCCACGGCACCATTCAAGGGCCACATGCTCACACCTGAGGGACTTAAGCTGAGCATGGAGATAGTTACTGCTGCTCTGGACATGCCTCAACCTCAAGACAAGGCAGCCACCCACCGGTTTTTGGGGACTATCACCTATCTGGCCAAATTCTGTCCTAATCTAAGCAAAGTAATCCGTCCTCTCCACAACCTTACACACCTTAAACAGGAATTCCTCTGGTTTGAGCAGCACAGCAAAGCCTTCACACAGGCTTAGGAACTAGTGTCCAAAGCACCTTGTGTGCATTACTTTGACATAAATGCCCCTGTACTACTTCAAGTAGATGCCTCGGAATATGGCTTAGGTGCAGCACTGCTTCAGCCAGCCATTGACTCCACTGGCTCCAACAACATCCAATGGCAACCAGTCACCTACAGTTCTAGCTCACTTTTCCAACTGAACAGCTGTATGCTCAAATTGAGAAAGAAATTCTTGCCATTGTTCACACCTTTCACAAATTCAATAAGCTCCTTTTCGGTAAGGCTGAAATTACAGTACACAGTGATCATTAACCCCTATAAACTATCTTCAAGCACCCTCTAGCCTCTGCTACATGTCGTCTCCAGAGCATGATCCTTGCTCTCCAGTGGTACAGCTTCCGAGTTGAGTATCAAAAGGGCTTTTCCATTCACATTGCGGACACCCTTTCTCAAGCACCTTTGCCCACCACATCTCATAAGCAAGTCCACGATGAGTTAGTCTACCGAGTTGAGTTTGAGTCCACTACACCTGACCTTTCCGACTTTTCAAGATGCTACCTTCCAAGACATTAGAGCTGCAGCTTCCTCAGATCCCAAACAGATTGCTCTCCACCCTCTAGTTCTCACAGGATGGCCTAATGACAAGTTAGCTGTCCCTGAGCTAGCACTGCCATATTGGTCTGTACATCATGAACTCACTGTCCATGATGGTTTATTCTTCAAGCAGAATCGTGTCATCATCCCATCCTCGCTTTGAGCAAACCTGTTGCACAAACTCCATGCCGCCCATTGGGGTTCTGCGTTTACTCTCCACCATACTCGCAATTGTGTGTTCTGGCCTGGCCTTAGCAGTCAAATAACAGACATGTGCCAATCCTGTATGACTTGTGCTCAACATGGGCATCAACGGCCTCAAGATTGATCGACTCCCAACCATTCAGTCATCAGCGGGTCATCCAGGCCACCAAGCAGCACTTCAACCGGCATGGCATTCCACACACCCTCGTAACAGACAATGGTGCTCAATTTACCTCTGACCTATTTAAGACATTTGCCAAGACATACCAATTCAACCACATCACATCTTCCCCATACTGGTCGCAGTCAAATGGTCGAGTAGAAGCTGCTGTTAAGTCAGCCAGACACATCTTACTCACAGGTGATTATGTAGACTTAGTCCTTTTGTCCGTCTGAAACACTGCACCTGCTGGACACACTTTCTCTCCCACTCAGCGCTTGTTTGGTCACACACTGATCTTCCTCAGTTGGCAACTGCAGACCCTTCATCCCCCTGTGTGACACAGTAGTAACGGATCATATCCAGCGTAAATTGAAGAGTGCATATGACAAACATGCAAGTGCACCTCTTCCGGATCTTTTTGCTGGAAGCCATGTGTATGCAAAGCCACCACCCAGCTCATCAAGCAAGGCCTGCATCCAAGGCAAAGTGATTGGTTCTGCTAGCCCTCGCTTTTACCTCATTGACAGCGGTATCAGTCTAATCCTTCGAAACTAAATCCAAGTTCAGCTTGCTCCTCCTCAGCACACAGATGACTCTCCATCTCACAACTGGGCTGCACCAACTCTTCCTGACAAACTATCATCCAACTCTCTAACAGCCATGCCACTACCTTCCCAGGTCTCACAAAGGACTTCAGCTATTTCCTCATCTACTCAATCACTGATACCTTTACCAACAAGGCCCTCAGCAAGTTCCCTCTCTACTCCATCACTAACCCCTGTAACACCTTCACCACTTACAGCAGATAACAATTATTCAGCTGTGTCTCTCACTTCATCCAGCCTTGTCACTCTGCCACCTACAGCATCATAACCACCCTTGGTCACTTCATCACCCAGTTTGCCTAAATCTCAAACTGTAACTCATAGTAGCCAAGCTATTCGTTGCCCTTCCAGATATTCAGACTAGTCGCAGGATGTCACACTCAATTCAGATATTTTCTTGTTTTAGGTGCAGAGTACCTGTTGCTGTAAACAGGTGCGCTCTATATTGCCTTTTAGCAGAAGTGACATTGCTTGCAAATGGGATTACTGACGATATTGGTTCATGTCCATTTCTTCATGTTCAATAATTGTGTTCTAGGTTTAAAGACATTCTTTCTCAGTTGTATGATTTTGTAAGAAGAAAAGCTCACTACAAATTCTAATATTCCTGTTTATAACAGCAATTTTAATTCGTGAAAGGATAGGTGATGACTTTCCAGAGTCCTACCAGGCCACAAGCGTCTCAAAGATGCTTGTAGCACCGGAATTCGTCTCAAATTCGACAAACCATGGAAGATTTAAATCTCGTGCCAAACGATTTACTTCACGGAGGGTTCTATACACGGCCAAAGGAACAAGCAGCTTCAATCTGGAAAGGGACTTGTTTTTGTGCGGGGATGTGGCCACAAATCCTGGCCCGAAAGGGAAGAAGTCAATGTCTAAATACCCATGCAGTGAATGTCACAAGGCCGTTAGAAATAACCTAGACGCCATCTTGTGTGCTACATGTGGAAACTGGTCACACGCTAAATGCCTCAATATGTCTCGGCACATTTTCCAGCAGTACTTAGACCAGCCTGATATTGATTGGACT
>NC_133205.1:13979769-13982269 GCF_958299795.1 Porites lutea
ACTTGGATTTACAATACTAAGCAACTACCACAATGGCTTGTGGCAGTTAGTTGCTCAAGTTGTGCTGATGCTACTGTACCATCTTTCTGAATGCCAGCAATCAGATCTGACTCACTGGAAGTTAGATCATGAGACATGTTAGAAACAATAATTATGGCAAGAAACTTAAGGATGGAGTATAGCAAATGGGAGTGGACTGACACGATACATGTATGTCTCAGAATGATATAGTCTCCTTCGCAGCCGTTATTAGGGTCGTCACTCGTCACGCAACGCTCCTCCCCACTAACGGCTGCTCACGAGAGAGACGCATTCCTTTCCCTTTGTTTTTGAGAACCAGTAGAATTAACGTTATTGTTATCGGCTACGCCAATCAAATTGCTCGTTATATTTGCTGGGCGCTTGCTGTGCGCGCGAAAACAAAACATGACAGATGCACACGTGCGAAACAACGATCTTGACCCGGGAATCTTAACCAAGTGAAAAATGAATGTTACTCCGAAAAAGTTATTGAATAGTGATACAAATTGCTTTATTTGTTCAGCTGCAGTCACTTCTAAACAACGTGTGCGTGTTTTTAAATCTGGTAGTACGGGAACAAGCTCTTTTGACCTTCAAGGACTTATAAACAAGGCATTGGACATCGACGTAAATGTTTACTCTAATTCGGACGTTGCAGTGTGCATTAAATGCTACAAGTCCTTGGTGAAATACCAAAAAGCGGAAGAACATGTCAAGGAGATAAAGACTGAGCTCAAGTCTGCTTATTCAGCGAGTGGCAGACGTGTGAAACGATTACTGCGCACCGAAAACATAAATGAATTAACAGCTGGCAGTGGGACATCAGTCAAAAAACACCTTTCATTTGTAAGTTTAAATGAATTTCCTACGACTTGTTCTTCTTCCAACTTAACTCCCTCGAGTTCAGCGTTACCAAGGCTCACTATAAGCCCGATTGGTAAACCACAAGGTTGTTTATTTAACAATGGCACGTTTTCACTCGTACGAAGCGCTTTCGCCGCGCCATTTGTCACTTCGAGTCCAAAGATAAAACAGACAAATCAGCAAAAAAATGAAACAAAGACGAAGGTCGTCGTTGAGTATCCCAGTAAGACCGTGAACAAAACCCTGTCTGGCGATATGGAACCAATTGTCAAAGCCTTGGCTCACGGTCCACCCTCAAAAAAAACAAAAACAGTTCTAAAATGCAAGACTTTGAGAACGGAAATCATTTCTCAGGTTCTACGCGTCGTTGCATCAGAGATGAATGAACTTTGTTCGAAGAAAAATCCATCGATCCTCAGAAAAACAAGCAAAGATGATCTTATAAACTTTGAGATGAAAAAACTTTGCGACGAATGGAAAGAACGCGCACCAGTGTTTTACTCATTTCTCCTAACTTGCTCTTCATCAAAACACACTTCAAGTACAGCTAACTGGTTTCCTAGCATTGCAATCGCGGGTTCTGTCCTCCTTAAACAACGCAACAGCCACATGAATGCAAGCGCCAGTGTTCTTGGAATTCTTATTAAAACTGGATCAATGGAGGTAATATTTTGCAGATGTTAAAATTAAGTCGTAATTTTTTAACTGGGAGTTGAATTATATTGTATTTCCCTCTGATGTTTACCATATCCACTACCATTGCTCTGCCTCTTTACCTTTCTTTGTGTTTAATATAGACAACTGACATTACCCTCTCTGCATTTCTAAAATTGCAAGTTGTAGAATTATAATATTTTGGATTGATGCCTACTCAGGGGCAGTTTTAGTTAGGGTGCATGGGGTGGGGACAGGGGGGGGGGGGGGGGAGGGCACAACCTATCCTAAGTTAAGAGTGAGTTCTTTTATTATATATTTTCCCCAAAATCTTACAGAACTGATTTCTACAATGCTGCACTTTCCTGAAGAATGATTGTGGAACTCCCTGTATACCTTGGTTTCTTGAACATTGTTTCATTCAATTATCTCCATTGATACCCTTATATATACTGTAATATTGTTAAGTTTGTAGTAAAAGATTCTTTTGTTAGACCTGGTTGATATTTCTTTCAGTTCCTTTAAAGTGAAAGATGTGGGAGGGACATACACTACATGTTCATCAAAAATATATATATAATCATACATATTTCACCAATTTACTTGCAGGGAGTACTCAACAGGCTAAGCAAATTAAAGGTAACTGCTTCAAATTATCGAACACTGACCAAAATGGAAGCATTAGGAGAGTCACATGATGCATGCCTTCAAGATGTAAGAAGCAGAATAACCATCGAGAAGGCTTTGTTGGACAATAAAAACAAGGAATTTCAGCAACTCCATGAGCAACTGTTAAAGGACAGGAAACTAATATCACCTGAGTCCATAAATGCCAGAAAGGAATTGACAGAGCTACAAAAGAGCTGTCATCCTGGTTTTGTCATCACCTTTGACAACATTGATTTTCATTTGTCAAGAAGGAATATGTCTATGTCAGAGCAAAATAGGGATGTACACTGGG